>NW_026038331.1:0-25000 GCF_023373825.1 Bactrocera dorsalis
TGCAAAGAAACAAACGATGCGGTGCTATGAGTTGACATGAAAGTTGCAGTATTATATTTGAACAGAAATTTCCAGATCATGAGTATAAAATTAAAACGAAAAAATGTTAACTTTTGTTTCATCGAAGCTATAAAACCCCTCAAAACCCCTTTTCAGACAATAACAATATGTTATAAATTTTCAATATTCTGATACAAATTTTGGGAAGTTAATTGGTTCAATAAACAAGTCAGATATACAAATGCGGATTGCCAAACGGACATGGCTAAATCGACACACTTTATGCTAATATTAATATACCCTATGAAGGGTATAAATATAGAGTGGTAGACAAAATTCAGTGCGACTTGTTAAGACAATTTTTGAAAGTTTTTTACATAGGATCGTCAACCTCCTTCTGAAAATCTCGATAAATAATTAGATTTCTGTTATTGTTTTAGCAGCAAAATGCTGTCGAGTTGATAGTCTCTGGCCGGATAAAAAGGCTGGTCCGTTCCGGACACGTAGATCCGACTGTCGTGGGAACGAAAAATTAATTTGTATATATAGCTGTTTGGCAAAAGTAAGCGGCTATTTCAGTAAAGAATTATTAAAATATTCCGAAAGTGTTAAAAATCTGAATGAAAGCAAAAAAAAAAATTTTATTAGGGTTGTTAGATTGAAAAAATGTAACCCATCTAAAAAAGTTTTAGTTGATCTTAAGGTGAGACGATTTCATTCGCAATATCTGGTGCCACGAAAATTTTTTGTCTCCTTTCGACCATAAAAATAGATTGAAACTAAATATTATTCCTAGCCTATACCAGCAACACACACCTGAAAATTAGTATTCACGCATTGAGTCAAAAGGACCGTATTTTGAAAGGTGTTTTAACAATTATTTTTATAATCCACTGCTTACAAATACTGAATGAAACATAAAGATGCAGTGATTTAAAATTGTGCATGTTTTATTTGCTTTTTCATGCCTCTTTGTTTGTATGGTTTTGAGCTATGTGTTTTTGTGTTTAACACCATTCATGGGCAGGTGTATAAGCCGAGCTTGTTTTGTTGCGGTGTTTACACTTTTCCATACATACAAAATATACACACACAAACTTGTTATTATTATTTTTGTATACCACCATCACTGCGGTTATTGTATAAAAATTGCACACATATTTCATTACGATTGTGAAACGTAGCGAATACCAGAAACAAATTTCCAACATTTGGTTGTCGGTACTAAATGTAAAATAAAGGAAATTTTAAAACGAAAATATTTTTACGACGCGTATTTGAAATGAAAACTACAAACCAAAACAACATTTGTAATACAAATTTATTTTATATACCGGCTGAACAATGAGTTCACATATACTTTTCACAAATATGTAAGAATATTCATAAATTAGTCCATATAGTTGATCTATATTTATTTTATTGACCATACATACATATTACGCACAATTACTACTGGGTTCATGTGGTCAAATACGAGTGTTACTACTACAGTGTATGTGATTGTTGTTGCAGTTGATAGTTGCCGGTCTGCTAGATTTGTATATTTTCTGTTGTGAATAGTAAGAACAAAGCCGAAAATACTATTTACTATGGAAATACATACGTAAATACTAGTATATAAAACTCCAATGTGTGTGTTGATGAGCGGTTTAGTGCTGTTCAATGGCTGTGAATTTATATAGTCGATTTACTAACAAGAATTTAAAGATTCATAGCATCAAATTAGGGTAGTCAAAGAACAATCAATCACCATCATAATCATTACAGCCAACCAAAATCTGGTATTGACTATTCAGTCATAATCGACGTACAAATAAATGAATGAATATATGTGTGTTCAATGCTTTGAAATTATATTATACTATATATTTATATTAAAATTACTTATATACTATATACATTTGTGTACGGTACAACTTCTTTGCATTCACTTTTGCTTTTTATTATAAAGTTTTTATTTTTGTTCAGCATGAATACTATTTCGTTTAAGACCACTCTATATGCTTAAATATATTATTGTTGTTTTAAAGTAGAAAAACATAGTGGGTATTTAGTATAAGTTAGTGAATGGGACACTAAAAGATTTTGACAACACCAGCACTCGGCGAACAATAATCACACCATCTTAAGTGATCAGTAGCATTTGAACTCATTAACACGAAGAAGCTGTTATGCAAACTGGTTATACACCTTTTGTACTATTTGTAAAACTATTTTTCCAAACTTTTTGCTTATTTTTTGTCTTATAAAAAGTCACTTGACCATATTGGCAAATAACAGCACAACCATATTTATTTTCGGGTTCATTTGATTGTATATTCGTCTTTTACTTTAAGCCAATTATTATTTGTTTTCATCGGCAATAAAATGAAATCTAGTTGACCTTAGAAAATGCCATTCAGTTTTTCTGAACTAAACCATTGAATCATAATAAAAATAAATACAAATTTGCATATATAATAAGCCCATATAAACACATAAATAATAAAGAAGTTTATTTCATCCAGAAACGAATGCTTAACATTTATGTATATAAATGCAATAAATCTCTATATTATTAAATGTCAATGTATATCTGCGTTATTAGTTAATAAAACTTTCTATAGTGTTCGGTGAAATTTTTGCAGATATTGGGTATATGTTATTTATAGCATTAAAAGGCACAAAAAAAAAATAAAACAATTTGGAGCACTTTTTGAAACAAAAACAAAAAAATTATAATAAATAGTAAGTTACTGAAACAGGAAAAGTATAACAAATTATCATGGACAATGTAAGAAACAAAAATGCCATAGGCGCGGCGCACCCAGGAAAACATACAAACATATGTACAAATGTTATGAAAAAAAGGAAAAGCAATTGCGCACAGAGAATACGCACTTTCCCTTCAGTACCATATTTCGTACATACTCACTATATACTACATCCTGGATACACTGCCTGCCTGCACATGAACGATATTTCCGTCGTCAGTGCGTAAGTAGACGAAGATGTAATGGTAAAAGCAGAGAATCTACTGATTATTCTTACAATCCACTGTGAAGTTTTTGTCGTTAGAGCATCCTGTATTGAGTTGTTATGATTGTTGTTGTTTTGTGGTAAAGACACATTACAAAACTATGCAATTTTATATGTACATAAGTATGTATGTAACTTTTTCTGAATTGGCTTTACTAATCGTATTTTACTGACTCTGATGAATGAGTCCCGACGAAGTTCATCGATTACTATGCACCTTGCACATAACTGTTGGGCCAATTTGTGAACATTTAAATTATAGGATATTCTGTTACTATAATTAATTTGACTTTAATATCCTGCTTCCAAGAAAACTAGTTACATCTTTAACCATATGGAGATTTTCATAAATGTCAAATTTTGGCACTAGAAGTTATTTTTACTCAGCGCGAGCCGTAGACAGATGTTAGTTACACAGTACTTTGAGCATATGTAGGGGTTTTCTCGAACTTTTCAACGCGCTAAATTAGAGAATCCTTCAGGAATATTTGGTAACATTTAAGTTGATACTTTTCCTAGTAGGTAATCTATATGCCTATCAGTGATCGGTATAATAATATACCATCATACTGATATGTCGCATTTTCTCTTTTTTGTTAATATCCCAATACTACTGAACTTACCTTATTGCTTATTTGGTGTTAAGATTTTGGCAACAATTAATAATTTCCCTGTATATTTTTTCTTGGTTGACAGTAGACGTTTAAAATATTCTTATTGGCAATGTATATTTTCTTCGCACTACTGCTTATATATTTTAACAATTAGAAAACACTTTTCCAACAAACTTTTTACACTTGCACTGAATTGCTTTCGCTGTAAAACTTTTGCGTATCTTTTGCACTTATCATTAAATTTTTTGCTGTCGTTGTGGAATTTTTCACATAATTTATTTTTTACTTTTTTCACTTTTGCATTCGCGTTACCGTCTCGTTTTTCTCGTTTATTCGCTCTACTCTTCACGTCTTCATTGCTGCACACCTTACAACCACGGATAATTACAAGTGGAAAAATAAGGTAAAAGAAATTGACAAATACTAGGCAAAAGACGGCCCACAGAAATTCTTGGTGCCACCTTCTACTTGGAATTTAACAAATATATTGAGAGATTTCACACTTTGTTCTGAAATTGTTGATATTTACAATTTATAGTTTAGGCAACACAACACAGTAAATTCTTTTACACAGTTTTATTTTATTTTCGTGGCGTTATTGCGTCCATAAATTCACAGAAACAAATATTTTAGTGCCGTTTTTTGGGGAAAATACTTACACGCCTCCAGTATTACCAACCATACAATATAACCCACCACCTATCCATTGGATCATTGTATCCAATTTGGTAATGTAAAGTGGATGGTGGAGAAGGTTTATGTATGAACTGAATATAGCTTCCACAAACCATACTAATAAAAATATTCGAAAATTTGAATTGTAAAGAAAATTTAATTAAAAATTCAACTGAGAAATTATAAATTTTAATTTTTAATACAACTTACATATATAAACATAAATAAATTAAATAACTTGAATCAATATATGAATAAAATATTAATATTGGCAATTATGTAAACAACTACTTCCCAGCAGATGCTGCAGTGTGCAAATCTGTCAAACACCTGATGTTGACAGCTGTGCACGTTTCGGTCATGGTAAATATCTGTGCAATGTTTTTGGCGGCCATTATTCGTCTTACTACATTTATGCCAATATATTAAGTTATTGTTTTTCCAAATAATTTGTAATTAATTTAATAATTTGTGTTAAAAATGCGTAATCTGAAGTTGAAATCGTGCAAACAATTGAGTGCCAAAGTGCACAATGTTAAACATATTTTGTTGAATCCAAATATAAGCCGCAAGGAAACTGATGAAATCGTTCATGTAGTTTCCGACGATAAGCTTTTTGAGATAAAAACAGTCACAGGCGATATAAAGGAGATCGCCGCAGTTCCTGGAATTGTAGGGGCGGAGTACTTGGCGCTAAATGATGAGATATGTCTGGCCACAGAAGCGGGTGAAGTGCTGGCTGTATCGCCCAGCTCTGGCGCCATTAACGAATGCACATTTTGTGATGTTGGCTTGGAGAAGATGTCGTGGAGTCCAGATCAAGAAGTTGGCGTTTTTATAACAAAGGCAAACACACTTGTTCTTATGACGTGCACTTATGACGTCATAAATGAACATAAGTTTAAAGAAAATTGTGATCCTGAAAGTCAGTTTGTTAACGTTGGTTGGGGTAAAAAGGAAACGCAGTTTCATGGAAGCGAAGGTAAAGCTGCAGCTAAGCAAAAAAGCGATTTTAAACCACCGGAGAATGTAGAGAAGCTACCGCAGGTTTGTCATCTTTAGAAACTTCAGATAGTCAATTATTTATTTGATGTTTTTCTATATGCAGAATATTGAAATTACTTGGCGCGCTGATAGTAGTTATTTTGTAGTATCATTTGTCAATAATGAAGTTGGACGTATGTTTAAAATTTTCAAAAAGGAGGGAGAATTATCATACATTTCGGAACGTTTACAAGGTTTGCAATATCCGGTTGCTTGGCGGCCATCAGGTAATTGGATCGCAATGCCACAGATACTGCCCAATAAAAGTACTATCTCGCTTTTCGAGAAAAATGGTTTGCGGCATCGTGAAATTACACTGCCATTCGAAATTAATGAAGAACCCATACATTCTTTACGCTGGAGTAACGATTCAGATATTTTGTCTGTTGAAACGTTAGATGCGTCCACCGGAAAAAATTATATTTATCTCTATACTATTGGTAATTATCATTGGTATCTGAAGCAGGTACTTACTTTTGAGCAAACCGACCGCATTTCACACCACTGTTGGGACCAGCGTATAGGCGAAGAAAAGACATTGCACATTTGGCTAGAAAATGGTCGTTATCTTATTTATCGTTGGCATTCCGATTTCGATCGCTTTGAACGAAGTGGTCTTGTAATTGTAATAGACGGTCCAAAACTACTGTTTACCGACTTCTCGAAAGCGATTCCACCACCGCCGATGTGTAGCAAAGAATTTTACGTAGACGCTTATATCAATGCTGTTGCCATAACGGAAACCCACGATGAAGAATTGCAATTGTACGTTTACGACGCCAAAGAGCAAATACAAGTATTTCACGTGATCAACGGCACTTATTCAATTTCCTTGGAAAGGATCTGCATTTTGCAAAGGGCAGAGCCCAAACTTGAGAGATACTGGTCACCACCGATAGAGCTCGGCAATTTCTTTGTGCTAGACGAAAAACATCTCGTAGCTACGGCAAATATTGCTGAAAAGAGCAAAGTGTTTCTGCTTCAGTTATCGATTGAGACGAAATCCTACCAGACGATTAGCACCTTAAAGCTGAACAGCGGAGCTGTTTGTAGTTGCATGGGCTTCGATACTTTGGAACAATTCTTTGTGCAAACACTAAATGGTAAAGTGCACCAAATATCGATACACAATGAGTCTACACTTAAGCTTGACAAGGTTTACCAACAATTGGACCATGGCGCATTGGCCATGGAATGGTATCAAACACAGTCGGCGCAAGCAGATTGTCTCATTTCATTGTTGCATAATCAGCGTATATATATTGACAACGAATTGATAGCCGGCGATGTGACTTCCTTCTGCTTGGCCGGCAATTACTTGGCCTATACAAAGTTAAGCGAGTTGAATTTCATGTTGCTCGCTACACGTCAACATGCCTATAAACGTAATATGGAGCGGGGTGGCAGACTGGTGACTACTATAGCGAATGATGCACGCGTCGTGCTACAAATGCCACGCGGCAATTTAGAAGTCATTTGCCCACGTGTGCTTGCCTTGGAGATCATCGGTCAAATGCTCGATAAACAGCGCTATCGTGAAGCGTTCAACATGCTGCGCAAGCAACGCATAAATTTGAATATTATTTGTGATCACAATATGATTAACTTTGTGAAAAATGTAGACGTTTTCCTAAAGCAGATAACAAATCCGCAATGGCTAAATCTTTTCCTCACCGATCTGCAGAATGAGGTATGTTTATTTGTTATTCCTTTGTATTTGTAAACTAATCCAGTTTGTAAACTCATGTATTAAATATATGTTAATTTTCGTTTTAAACCCCAAAGGACTTCTCCAAAACAATGTACGCCAGCAACTATACCGCCGCACAACAAACATACCCAGAAGGCTTCAAAATCACATCCAAGGTGAATTATATCTGTACGCTATTGTACAAATATATGTCAGAAAACGACCAGGAACGTTTTCGCTTGCCCATTATTACGGGCTTTGTGAAAATAGGTAAGATTGAGGAAGCACTGCTGCTGGTTTGGGAAGCTAAGAAGCAACAAAATTTACACGCTAAATATGTCGATAATTCCATGCTGGGCTCAGCCGAAGAGGCGCTCAAGCATTTGCTCTACTTAGTTGATGTAAACGAATTATACAATGTTGCGTTGGGCACATACGATTTCGGTTTGGTGCTTTATGTGGCGCAAAAATCGCAAAAAGACCCCAAAGAATTTCTACCTTTCCTTAACGAACTGAAGCAGTTGGAAATGAATTATCGTCATTACAAAATTGATCTGCATCTGAAGCGTTACGAAAAGGCATTGGAGAATATCGCTAAATGCGGATTTGAGAAATTCGACGAAGCCTTGGAATTTTTGGACCGCCATCGTCTCTACAAAGAAGCTTTTAAGTACTATAACTTGGAAAATGGAGATGATTTGACTGAGCCAGAGAAGGAAAATCTACGTAACTGTCATATACGCATCTGCTTGGCCTATGCGGATCACTTGCGCTCTGAGAACGATCTCGCTAGTGCGAGCATTATGTACGAGCGCGGCGGCAATCTTGCACAGGCGCTGCTCTGCTCCAAGCACATATTGGATTGGCGACGTGTGCTGATGTTGGCGCAAAAGGATGCAAAGGACTTGGGCACAGTGGCGCTGTAAGTATTTAATTATAAAAAAATATTTTCTATTATAAAAGTATTATTTATTATTGATAATTATATATATTATATATTTATTTTTTATTAATATTATAATTTTTTTTTATAAATATTTTATATATATTTTTTAAAAGTATTTTATATTTTTTATAATATATAAAATATTCTTTCCCCTAGTTCTATGTTGCCAGCCTTACTTGAACACGGGCAATATCAGGTTGCGCATGAGCTACAAAAGACTTATGGCACAAACTTTAAGGAAGCAATCAAATACCTCCTGAAGGGTCATCTCTACTTCCAAGCGATTGTGGAAGTGAATTTAAATAGCGGAGAAGTTGCATTATTAGAAGAATATGTCAAGCCAGAGTTGCTCGCATACGTCAAGCAACTACAACAGCAGTTGTCGGATGATGAAACCGTGTTCATTGCACACAAGGAACGTTTGTGCGAGGTTCGCGTGCTTGCGCAACAAAAGCGCGATGGTCTCTTTAATGGCGATGAAGTGGGTGATATCGACGAAGCCGACTTACTCTCCGACACTACTAGTATGCGCTCATCGCGCTACACTGGAAGCTCTCAAGGCACCGGGTGAGTTTTCGACTGAATTACAAACACTTTTCTCGTTTTTAATTTCATTTTCATGTAATTAATTAATGTTTAAAGCTGCAATGCGCAACATGATTGAGTTTTCGTTTCATAGATCAAATTTGTATAATCAGTACATGCACATTATATTTTAATTTATATTATTTTTTGTTATTTTTTTCACTTCAGCAAAACATTCCGTTCGGCCAAAAATCGCCGTAAGCACGAACGTAAATTGCTTAGCTTGAAGCCCGGCAATCCATTCGAAGATATCGCACTCATTGATGCGCTGCACAATGAAGTCATGAAGTTGGTCAATCAACAGGAACAGGTGCGTGACACATGTAAAGCCTTAATGGAATTACAAATGGACGAGCCGGCATCATCGTTACAAAAACAATATGCACAAATGCTCACGCTGCTGCAAGACTCCTTCGATACGATATGGACTGAAGAAATGGCCAGTGTACATACTATGCAGTACAAGCCATCACCAACAACTGATTATACACAGTTGCAAAACGAACAACGCTATGCATTGTTGGGTAAGTGCGCCAGAGATGCAAAATTGTATTTTATTTCAAAATAAGTAACAAATTTCTTTCTACCCACAGCTCCGCAAAAACGTTTTAAGCCGCAAATAGACATTATCGATTGGATGTGTAAAATACTTGCTTAGACATATACATATACCTTACTACTGCATAAATTATAATCTCAGTAATAATAATAATTTTAATATAAAACACATTTAAGCTGCATGCACACTATATCTGGCCGGGCAGCGTGTTATCGCCTGGCTAGTATGAAAAAGCGTAAAATCTTTAGCAATTAATCAAATCTGTATTTACAAGCAAAATTTGTATGTAACAACATCAATCAAAAGCATTGAATTTTTGAAAAGGTATGTATACTTATGCATATGTTTGTAGTATTTGCTTTATATTTTGTACATACATATGTATATTGCTAATAAAAACCGAAAGTGAAATTTTCTTTCGCTAAATGCAAAAATTTGTGCAAAACAAATTTATTTTTCATCGAAACACTTTTACACTTTTGTGTAAACTTAACTCACACTGATAGAGTGCGCCATGCGAGTTTAATTATTCAACCGTGAAAAGTGTTTTCAGTAAGTGGTAGATAACACATTACTTTTAAAATTGGTAACACTTTATAAAACTCACCTCAAAAACACTTTCACCCATTCAATGGACAATTATAATGTTTTTGCATAAAAAAGAGCACCCAGTGTGGCTGTGTAGTGGTAAGATTTATATGTTGTCATCTGAGGAGAGCTCTAGAAAAGTAAATTTCTTGCGTGAATTCGTGAAAGTAAACAACTTATTTGGCTCCAACAGGTTGTTATAAAGACGTCCCTTTAAACAACAAATATGCGAAGTAATTGGTTGAAAATTTATTAAAATTAATTCCATTTCAAAAGGGATACTCCAGCCGTTTTTTTCGTGTACTGCGTCGAATACTTTCGGAGCTGGAGCATTGTTGAAGCCAATGATATCAATATCATCGGCGTACGCCAGTAGTTGTACACTCTTGTAAGAGATTATGCCTTCTCGATTCAGCTCTGCAGCACGAATTATTTTTTCCAGCAGTAGATTAAAGAAGTTGCACGATAGGGAGTCACCTTGTCTGAAACCTCAACCAATTTTATATACAATTTATAAATCTTCAGAACCTTTGCTACTCACCATTTCGTCTCGAGAAGTAATTTTTAGATTTACAAACTCCACACTAATCGCTTACCGACTAAGTTTTAAAATATATAAATATTAATTTCTACTCGCTAATTCGCGTTTAATACACACTGCTAAGCACCCCGCCCGTGGCTGCTGGAAAAAAGGGAGGCGGGTGAAATCACTATAAATGCAATTATATTTCTTTTAATTGTGAAGCATCGAAAACACAAAATCTCTTTCACGTAAACACACAGATTTTTCTATAGAAATTCACTTACATACTCGTACATACATATGTATATGCCATCATTATCAATTTGCACTTTCATACATACACAACGCGATATTTTCATATGTACATACAAATATCTGTGCATCGCTATATAAATAATAATAACTTTTAATCATGGAACAATTAAATGGTTTGATTCGAATGAAGGGGCGTCAAAGCGTGATTAAGCAATGAAAGAAAAAACGCCCTCTAAATTCGTTTACATTGTTTCGTGGTTTAGTTACTGTTGACTTTTGCGTATTTCAAAAGAGAAATTTAGTATTTTATTTTACTATTTAAATTTAGACATTTTAACTTGCATGTGATGTTATTCAATTTTTCGAAAAAATTGTAAGGAGAAGTTATCTAAGGAGAGGCTTACATGGTATACCGTAGTGTTATGTTTGCCTCACCATTGATATGACGTTAGTGGGAATCTCTAAGTCTTATTATCCCCAATATGTGTAAAGATGGTTTTCATGTTGAATATTTATATCAACGTTCCTCAAAATATTACTTGGTTATTCGGGTTCACAGGCTACAACTATAGTTTTGTACATGTGCTCAAAAGTAAACGGCTATCTCTCCGGCCTTTGACGCTTTCTTGCTGCGCGGAACCTAGCACTCTCCACCGCTAAATCCACAGTGACCATATTCACAAACTGACGAAGGAGTTAAGACTTGGCCTTAATATTGCAGTCGATGCCGTTAAGATTCCGACTGTCAATAAGCCTAAAATTTTAAGTGTGATTTTCGACAGTATAAAGCCGCAACAAAATCCCCAAGTCGCTAGCTGGCAGCACATGGGGAAAAGACAAAGAAAAGTTTTTGGTAACATACAAGGTTATCGGCCGGCCGGTCCTTAACTACATCGCACCAATATGGTTGTTGTTATTTTGTAGTCCTTGGCCGGATAAAAATCCTGGTCCGTTCCGCTGTCGTTGGAACGAACCAATATCGTAGCTTGGATGCAGTGAAACGCAGACGAGGAAGCTCCAAACTTATAAGAACACTGCACTCTGGACTACGACAGGATGCCTCTTGATGTCTCCCAGAAAATATCCTGACATATCAAATATATGTCCAGCTTGCAATGAGTCCCCGCATGACACTGACCATCTCTTTGCATGCCGTGCTAACCCTACTCATCTGACACCGTTCTCCATTTGGTCCAACCCCGTCGAAACAGCAGGTTTCCTGGGCCTGTTTGAAAGATTTAACATTATAATATTTAAACTGCAGTTTTGTCTAGTTGAGACGGACTACCTGATCCTATTTATCGGTCCGTCAATTACTAAATGTACTTCTTTATTTAAATGCATTAGCAAATATAAGCGATGCTCAATGCAGAAGAAGAAATCCTCTTAATTTATATAGGCTATTTTGTGTCCATCAAAGTAAGGTTTCATAATTTTCTTACCTCATATGAAGTCTTTCAAATTAGATTCATCCTTACTGAGTTAATACTTAACTGACCTCTAACCAAACTATTTTTAAGTAGACAGGACATATACAAGTAAAACAACAGAAGTAAAATTTTCATACAATATGGTTTCGAAAATGTGACTTACTCATAATCAATATTCTCTTGAAACAACAACCTGTTCATTCATTTGTCTGGGCTCTCTATAAAAACACTGCCCAACTATGCATGAAATTGTACGTACAGTGGGGATCATAAAAATAGTATTTATAAACGTCGCGGTTCTTGTCAAAAAAGGTATAAAATTATAAGATTTTGGTCGGTCAGTTTGTATGGCAGCTATATGCTACAGTGATTCGATCTGAAAAATTTCTTCAGCGATTGCACCGTTGTCTTTCGTGTAGATATATTGTCAAATGAAAAAGCTTTCCATACAAGCACTTAATTTCGATCGTTCAGTTTGTTAGGCATCCAAACTGAACAATTTCTTCTTAGATTGTTCCATCACTTTAGACCTATAACTTGTGTTTCGTAAAGATATCTCGTCAAATGAAAAAGCTTTCGAGACAAGTACTTGACTCCGATCGTTCAGTTTGTAAGGCAACTATGTGCTATAATGGACCGATATCGGCGATTCCGACAAATGAGCAGTTTCTTGAGGAGAAAAGGACGTGTACAAAATTTCAGATGAATATCTCAAATACTGAAAGACTAGTTCGCGTATATACAGGTGTGCAGACAGACGTATATAGTATGTCTAAATCGAGTCAGCTCAACATGGTAATAATTTATATATATATTTTATAGGGTCTTCAAGGTTTGCTTTTGTTTGTAAAACACTTCGTGGCAAACTTAAGTTTCAGGGTATGAAAACCAATTTTCACTTATTCTTCTTGGATAGCTAATAACCGCGTTTTACGCAGACATGTAGGTACATATGTATGTATGTATATTGAATTTATTTACACATATTTGCATTTAAACTGGTTGCAGTACTTCTCGCAAATGTACATCTCATTCTTCCTTTTATCTGAGCGTTTGTTTGCTCACAACGTCCGCTCACATGGAATTTCCTTTTTTCACCGAATTTGGTGTTTTACAGTGTGACCCTCAAGAGCCCTTTTTTGATCTGCCATAGTAGTAGTGTCATTTGTCACCTGTTGAAGAAAAATTTCAGTGAGGAGTAAGATTTTGAAAGACATACATATGTCCAATGTATATATATAACAGTTATTTAAGTTTTTTTCGAAGGACCGCTAAATGTGGTCCCACTCAGCAAATAGCAGTGTTGAATTTTGGGCTATCCCTTTAATTTTTTCTTCCACAGGAAGCTTGGTTTCGACTTGCCTCGAACAAGTCCAAATCAACAATGAATACTTGTCTGGAACAGTCAAAATTGCTAAATGTCTATAACAACATGTCGACTTGGTTTTAGGTCTGTCGACCGGCCATCTTTCTCTTAATTTATCTGTTTTGCTGCCGTTGCTTTATACTCGTATAGGCACAATCCGACAGCTCAACGCATGGTCTTTTGACGCTTCAATCAAATTAGTACACCGGTCCGAGTATTGCCAAAGTTTCTGCTAGTTTACAAATGGTCAACGAGACTAAGATCACTAAAATATGGCCTTTAGCGTTATACTGATTATGAATCGACACTGAAAGAAAAAACCTGTGGTCCTGCCCAAGAAAACTTCAAAATGATCAGAAACTATCATCGCACGGGCCTTTGGAAAATGTTGAAAGTTTTAACCTCAGATCGCGATCATAATATTACTTTTTGATAAATTCTATAAACACCGGAAGCACTTTTCTTTTTCCTGCAGTACTATCTTTTGTTTACTTGCAAATGCAAATTGCTCCACTGTTTTGGACATTACAGCCAGCAAACACTTTTCAGCGTCTTTGCTGGGCGATCAAACAAAAAAGCACGTAAACAAACAAATTGCTCCAAGCTGGTGCACTGCAGCCCGTTGCAAAGTTGTTCGACACGCTCTCGCCCATCAATATCAAACACGGCAAACAAACAACAACAACAACACACACAGAAATCAAACTTTGGAGCTAATAAACAAACCGCTCAGGAATTGGCGCTGAGTTGACGTGTGAGCGAAATGAGCGTCAAGTGGTGTACGCGCCGACCGCTTTGACTGCGTCTACTTTGGATATCAGCGACGTTGTGGCCTCAGCAAATCATTTGAGTGTGAACAACGGAGTTGAGCGGTTGTGTTTACTTGCGGTTGCGCGCGCGTGTGCAATTTTCAATACACTACTATTTTCGAAATAAAACCAAATCAAGCAACAGACACCAACAAATACGCATAGGTGCAGTGTATGTGTTTTTCTAAAAGAGGTTAAAACAGAAAAACTGCCGATTTGCGAGTTGCGGTGTTTATTTTCGAAACGAAATCGAAAGCGAAGTGTAGTGCGCTTACAAAATAAGAAAAACGTGTGGAATTTGTTGTTCATTGGAAAAGGTAAAAATCAAAGATCACATGCGTTCGCACTCTAGTGTGAAAATGCGGGAAATCTTACGATCTAGCAAAATATCGACGTTGAAGTGCGAAAAGTGTTGAGAAATTCCAAAAGCTACATGTTTACATGTGAGAATCACTGGCCAGTTTCGCGAGTTTGTGTTAAAAATCATTTGAGCAATCACAAAATACTAATTACAATGCTCATAGAAATGCAATTAAGTATAAATTGCAATAGCGTTGTGAAGTGTGTGTAAGAAGTTTGTAATTCTCACTTATTTTTTTTTTTATTTATTTTTTTTATTATCATTATTTCTTTTTGTGTGAATAATTTTTGTATTTGCGCTCGCTATTGTTGCTTAATATTATTATTATAATATTGTGAGTTTTGTTTTCTACAGCGAACGTGTTAATTAAGCAAATATTGTCATTTCACATTTCGCTGGATTCGTCGATTTTTCCAAGCTTCCTTCTTTTTGTTTATGGTTTGTCTATAGAAAGCTAATGTGAGCTTTTCAATTTAATAATTTCATATAGTTTTGTGCTCGATTTCATTGTAATTTTTATTTTCACTTTGCATTGAAACGGTTTCTTTGTGTTGAACGCGTTTTAGAACACAAATTTTACTTTTTTATATATTTTGTCGAAAAGGTAAAATTTTTACTGTTGTAAAAAAACGTATTGAATAAGCAAAAAATTAAAACAACAAAAAAGTAAGAATAAAAAAAAATAAAAAAAAAAAATAAATACAAAGTCACACATAACACAATGAAATGAGCTGAAATGCGTACAAATAAACCGAAAATGGAAAGTGTCAATTATTAACGTTTTTAGCTAATATTGTAACCGTTTAAAGCGGTGCTTGTGTATGCTTACACACGCATGCACGGCAACATTATACTGCGAAAATAGCATTGAAAGTAAATAAATAAAGTAAAATAAAATAAAAAGAATAAAATAACGGAAAACCGCAAGTTATGAAAGAAATTTTATTGCACAAAAGCTTTACTGTAAAAATTTCAAAGTTATTAATTTTTACATAATCAAACAACTTTAATACTTTACGAACTAAACTTAATAGTCAACAAATAATCAATCTTTAAACAACTGTTTTATTTCAACACTCTAACGGATTCAATATTTAAGCAGCAAATCAATCGCTTAAATCAACACGTGCGAAATTTGTTAGCATTTTCCTACGAAATTGGTGAGTTTAGGTTTTGAAAACCGTGCCTTACTTTATATTACAATTTATCTATAGTTTTGCAATTAAATTTTGTTTTAAATTTCGTAATAGCTTAAAGTACCTACATGATTTCAATAGCTATCGATTTGTGAATTATTCCTTCTTAGTTCTTTTTAAGTTCTTTTATACGGTTTAATAAGTCGCATAGAAGAGTTTATAGGGCTTAATAAGTCGTATACTTGTAGATGAGTTTAAGCCTAATCCAAAAGAATATTGGATTTTTTAAATTAAATTTGCTTGTTAATAGCAGAGAAGACAAAAACAATTATTATTTTAAGTTAAGGTCAAATATTTATAAACGACTTAAAGTAATTCAAACTCAAAAATATTAACCATAAAATATAATATATTAAGTGGTTACATGGGTTTACGGGTTTCAAAAAATTGAATTCTTTATTGTCTTATTAAATTCTACAACACCTCTCGAATATTTTCCTAAATTTTCAATTAGATCCTACTAATAGTTTCCAAGATACAGCCTTGAGAACTTGTGCGCTGAGGCTAGCCTAGGCTAAGTGCGCCCTCTTTAAACGCGTGTTGGCAAGATTTCTTGAGAACTATTCAACCGATGTTCAAGAAATTTTAGGTCGTTGAGATACAATTCTTAAAGTCTTGTATGAGGGATTTTTTTTCGACTACAACTATTTGAAAAAAAAAATCGCGAAATTTTCATTCTTTTGTAAAAATGTCTGACAAAAATATAATTTTCATGTTTTTGTCCTTTGTACAAGTTCTAAGTTAAGATTTTAACTAAAACACTTATTTTTTCACTTAAGATGATCCTGTAAGAACTTATTCTGCCAACGCGGGCGCATCTTTTTTCCGAGGGGTCACCGGAAATGGCGTCGCAATGGCCAAGTTAAAAATATTTTTTTCCAAAAATATCAGAATTTGTTTCTTAATAGTATATGTTTATAACAATAAAAACTTCTAATAAAATATTTAATTTTTTATATGAGAAAAAATGGTTGAAAATAGGCTGTTGTTTAACCGAGGAACCCATGTAACTCTAAGTTCTCGAATTTATACGGTTTAAAAGACCGCATAGTAAACCTCTCTAAGGGTCCCAATTAGAAAGAATATTGTATTTTTAATTAAATTCGCTTGTTGATTGCTTAGAAGAGAAAAAATATTTTTTTTTTTTTTCGAAGCTAAGGCCAAATACGAGTACTTATAAACGATTTAAAAGTAAATCAAAATAAAAATATTAAACATAAAAGATATTGAGAGTCTCAACGATTAAGAAGTAATTCAAACTTAAAAATGTTTACCATAAAAGATATTGAGAGCCTCAACTAATTCTTGACGTCGATTTCTGAATACAAATTCCAGGAACTTTCATTGATTATATTAACATGTTAATTATCTAAAACAGTGGGAATAATTGGCCATCCAAACATGGTACCAATATGCATGTTATTAAATGTATTCGACTGCTTTTCAACTTTTTAAAATGGCTGCTTGAGTGACTCCCAAGATTCTGCGACCTCTTCTTATACTTGGCTACATTCTTCATCGACTAATGCTCCCAGTTCCTCATATTCAAACATTTTTGGCCACCCAAAACATTATGCGACTTTCAAGCCAAAATCAGCACTTTTAAATCGTGCAAACCACTTTTGACAGCTAGAACATGTTTACCAAAAATTTCCACTAAAATGCAATTCATATTAATGTAATGAAGGCACCAAGTTCGATATATTTCAATGAAAAATCGTTATTGTAGTTTAAAGTTCAAATAAGTGACAAATGCTGAAAAAGACCATATAGTTTTTTCTATTTCTCTTTAACCTGTAATAATTCTAAACTATTTATCTGAAACTAGAATTTTTACCAGTTTTCGTATAAATAGCCCTCAAATCTCTTTTAACACACTGAATTTGAAAAAAAAATTTATAATTTCATACGAAATGGCAAAAATATATAAGTGCGTTTGAAACATGTGTTTTTTTTTATATCTTTACACCCTTGCCCACTAACTCCCAGCCATATAAGTGAATGTCGCTCTCTTGGAATTGTTGCGCGTTCGGCTTGACTTCACTCTGACGCTTGTTGGCAGTCAAACTGGCAAAACGACTTTCAACATCACTGGCATTTGCAGACCTCAAAATGCTGAATATTTATTTATGCATTGTTATTGTTTCTTACTGGTTTTTCTATTAAGCGTATTGTTTTTGCTTTTATTATTTAAGCGTTAGTATAATTTATTTTCTTAGTTTTTTCTTGGTTGTGAGGGTTTCTTGTTTGTTTCTTTTTTATTCGATGTCGTTTACTTTGTTATATTTGTTGTCTTATTAGCCGTTTCTTTTTGCAAGCAAAATGTGGTTATTTCTCCGCTATTTACCAAGCTTGGTGGAGGTGAATTTGTATTGACATTTTATGCGATTTGCGAGTAGGAAGTTAGATATTATTTAAAACGTTTATCGCAGAATTGATTTATGGTAATATTATTATATTATGGTCTAGTGAAATGAACGCGTATGCATATGTACATATGCACGTTTGAATAACGTTTCTTTTTGTTGCACAATGGAAATTAATAATAAAATGAGCGAAATGTTGCTGATTTATTAAAACAAAGTCTGAGAAAATTTGCTTTTATGCAATAGGATGAAATTTCAGCCATATTTTTATAACTTTTATATTAACCAACCTTAATTGAAGTTACTCCACAACTGCCTTTCTAAGCTTAAAAACGTATAATTTTTGATAAAATAAAGAATCTCAAAGTTAGTTAATTTAGCCCGAACGCATTTAATACATAATGTATATGAAAACAATGAAAAATTATTTATAATTCTTTAGATCGAATCAGCTGACGCCTGATAAACGCTTAAGTATATTTTTATTTTGCCAACAATTTTTCCTTAATCCTATATCTTGCAATAAATATATTGTATGAATGTCCTGTGCGCAAAAAATAGTAAGACTTTTTAATTTAAAATTCGCACAAAAACACATTCGCCAAAATATTTTTTTTTTCTAGGTTGGTATGACGGCCAGTGACATCTCTGTGCTAAACGTCACATCAAAATAATCATTCGTGATCAGTATACGCTTGTCTTTCTGAAGTACAAAGTGAATTCGGCGTTTTTTTGCGATTAGTAAAATATATAATCAAGAAGTTCCATTAAATTTTATGAGTGGAATAAAATTTCTGGTGCCGAAACGTTGACAATGTTGGAAAGGGTCTTCGGTGATAACTGTTTGTCGCGAGCAAGTGTTTTGATTGGTACAAATTATTCAAAGAGGGTCGACAACGCATTGACGACTAACCACGTCCAGGACGGCCATCAATATCAACTGATGATCAACACGTCAATGAAAGAAAGAAATCGACAATTAACAGTCAGAGATCTTACTGACATCGTTGAAATATTATTACCGGCGATCAGTCTTGGATCTATGTTTACGACCCTAAACAGACGACCAATCGGCCGAATATCGTGATAAAGGCGAGCCGAAGTAAAAAAACACGTCAACGCAAGAGTCCAAAATCAAGGTTATGTTAACAGTTTTCTTCGACTATGGAGGTATGGTGCACTCCGAATTCCATCTGACCGGCCAAACTGTCAATGAAGAATACTATTTGAATGTTATGCGTCGTTTGTGCGAAGCTATTCGTAAAAGGAGGCCGGAGTTATGGGCCGACAACTCTTGGTTTTTGCACCACGATAATGCACCGTGCATACTGCATATTCAGCAAACTCAAACGACCGCTCCAGAAATTGACTTTGGAAAAGCGTTGGCACATGTGCATTTTTTTTTTAAATTATGAACAAAATCTTACTATTTTTCGCTCATAGTAGTATGTCAATATCATAGTGCAAAGCTGCTGAGAGCATGAGTAAGCCTCTCTTTTGTTTTTCGGTGTTTTGTTTTCTCTTCATTGTAATTCTTTTATGGCTTGAACGTGTTTTGAATAGTAGTTTCCATTCGTTGAAACAACTTCACGTTTCCTCTTACACTTAGCTGAGTCATTGCAACATGACCACCAACACAAACAAATAGCGCACAAAGGTACATGTGATATTCTACCTGATCTTCGATTGCCTATGTACATACATATGTAGTGATCTATGCACCTATGATCTTAAATGTCTTATGGACTTTTTCTGCTAAGAATTGTTCATGATTTTGGTAATAACGTTTTTTCGCTGTTTTTTGATAAGAATGTAACGAGAAGAAGAAAATCATTTTCTATTTAAGATTCATATTATTAATTTGTTTTTTTTTTTTTTGAGCTGAGTAAGATATTTATATTTTCTTTTTTTTTTCTACCGAAGTGATCAACTGATGCGAATTTGACCGAGTTCCTAAAAAAGTAGATTTTCAAAAGTATTTACTTTGTTTATCATATATTTTAAAATAACCCTGCAAGTTCATTAAAATTCAGTTTTGACTTAGTTTTTATCGAAGCATTTGTCAAGTGATTGTGATAAGTGATTTATTGCGTATAACTGTCCACAGTGTTGCCGTTTGCATTTAATTCTATTTATCTGATTAATTAAAACCATGCACAGTTAGGCACACATTTTTCTTAATAGAAAACCAAATCAATTGAATTTACCAAGATCTTAATAGTTTTGATTTAAATTTAATGACTTAACATCGATTGAGTCACATGTCTACGTGCTTTCACGCTTCATTAACCGTTTGAATTGAAACCGCAGGGATTCATTCGCTTCGTTCTTTTTGTTGATCTTGAAATTCCTGTTCATTTATCATATTTGCTTTTGCATTAAAATTTTTAATTTTTGGTTCGACAGATCCGGGTATTTTTTTTTAGCTATTTTAGGTTTACGATTTGAGAATTCTAAATTAATTAATTTCACTATCTTTCATTTTTCTGAGTGTTTGTGCTATTAAATGCATCGTTGCTTGTGATGTTTTTTAAATTTATTTATACTTTTGATATTTTCACAAAATCATTTTTAATATTTTTTTTATAAACCGGTTCTCAAAGTCTGCTGAATAACTAATTCTGATTTAAAGAAGGTAAAAAAAGTTTGTACTTAACATTATACGACCTGAATTATATCTTCGGAGATTGCGCCATTACTTTAGACAATAATCCATACTAATTTTTTTTTTTTTTAATATCTCGTCAAATAAAGAAGTCTTCAGGATATAAAAACGAGATCAATAAGATTTCCAGAAAAGGAAAAATATGAAAATGTACGAAATTGTGAAAAATTTAGAGTGAATTTTGTTTTTTACTTTTAATCTCATATTTTAATTGTAAAAAAATCGACACTAATTGAAAAATTTTCATATTGCTGATATTTTCTCTTTGCACATCTATCAACACACACGCATGCATATCTGAAAATAAAAAAGCCTTCTTAAATTGCTCAGCTTCGTGCCAAAATGACACCTTAAACAAAAGTTCCACAGCGTTTTTGTGTATACATATGTGTGTGTACTTCCTTTGCCTGAATTCTTACGAATCGCGCTTTATTCTTTCCAACAGAAGTGACCACAAACACACAATGATACTGCAATTAAGAAGAATAAATAAAACGAAAAAAAAACGATTAAGGTAATGTTAGCATCTGTGTTTGGCGCAACGACCAACCTGTGGACCTCACCTTTGCACGCGTTTATTTCACATAATTTATGGCATGGCGACTACTTACATTTACATATGTATGTGTGGCTTATAGTTTGGTTGTTCTGTTGACTAGTATTTGTTGCTGTAGTGTGACTTGTCGGTATTTTAGTTTCGTCTACCTATTACTACTTTTCGTCTTGGACCAAGCTACATTTTATTGCTGCCTACTTAGCTATGTTCCACTATTGAGTCAGCTCCGCGGCTTAGGTATCTGTTGTGCTTTGTTTCAATATCTTTCTTTGCTTCGCATTTAAATATTCTTGTTGTTGTTTTTTTTTTGCAAAAATATCAAATTCGTTTCTTTTTATGCCATGGTTTCTAGGTTGATCTCTTTTTTTATTTGTTTGTTTTTTTTTTTTAGCGCTGAGTTTTGCAACTAATTTTATTTGTTATTTTACAATTTTCTTTAGTATTCTTCTTTAGTTTAGGCGTTAGTTAGTGTTTTTTGGCAGCTCAAAAAAAAATTATTGACTAAGCCAAAGCAAAAAGTTTCGATTTATCTGTACAAAGATTTACAAGTGAAAAAAAAGCACACAAGTTGTTTTTACTTAGTACCAGCATTCATGTTGATTTTACTATTTTTCCAATGAATATACGTTCTTGTCCTCATTTTCTTTTTAAAAGTTGTTTAAAAATTTGTTGTACTGGAGAAAGTATTTGACTCAAGATTATATGCTTTGATAATAACAATATTGAATCTCATTGTGGCAATTTCTGACAGATGATTGCTATCACTCGTTTTGATTAGTTTCTTTCACAACTCGTTATTTTAGTAATAGTAGTTTTTTTAGAAACCTTCAAAATATTTATACACATTTGTATGTATACATATATACAGGGTTTATAATAAGAGTAAAACGATTTCTTTAAAAAAAAACACTAATTGTTAAGAAAATTCAAATATTTTTTTATTTAATGTGAAATAAAATCGATTAAATTAAGTTTTGATTATAACATCATTCAAATGGCCACCACGACTTCTTTCGCGCTAACGAAGTTGGTGAACCCAATTTTCGAGTACTTTTTCCACTAAATCAAGCCGTATGTCATGAATAGCACGTTTAAAATTGAGTTCTAAAGCTTGAAGAGAGTCTGGTTTATTGATAAAGATCAATCACTCCAAATAACCATATAAGAAGTTGTCTAATGGTGTTAAATCACAACTTCTTAGAGGCTATTCAATATCATAATTTTTTGAGAAAAACGAATCTCCAAATTTTTCTCATAATAAATCGGTTTGCACGTACTGTGTGGCACGTTTCGCTGTTTTGGAACCAGTTGTTGTCAAGATCAACTTCTTCCAATCGCGATCATAAAAAGTTGGTTGTCATCGATCTATATCACTCTTAATTGACAGTAGCGATGTAACCAGTTTCATTTCGAAACAAGTACGGATTGTCTTTTTTCATTTACGGTGATTTAATGTCTTTAGTTTTTTAGTGAGAACAAGTTTATAAGGATACAATCCCAAATTCTTTCTCAAAATCCGCCAGGTTGTAGTTGAGACAGCCCCAATTCTTGAGAACGTCTTGGAATCGACTAGTTGCGGTCTTCAGCACCACTTGCCTGAACGGCAGCTATATTTTCATTACTTCGAGGGATTCTCTATCATATTGGCATTATGTAAAGAAAATATACACTCGGAATTTTCAACAATTCGACGAAAAGCGATCACAGGTGGAAGATTATAATGACCATAAAATGACAAAAGGGCACGAGAAGCACAATTGTAGAGCGATTATTTTGATAATAAAATTGAATAATTTGTAAACGTTGTTCTTGTGTATATCTTTCCATGATAAAATTGTAAATATTACAGAATATAATGGAAAATAATTACAGACATAAAACAGTGGCCGAAATTACAATTAAAAATCATATCATCGATATTGGAAAACCCGGTATGAGTCTGGCAGAATTTTTGCGGGAACATGTTTTATTTGATTTATAATTATTCAAAAGAATTTTATTTGTAATTCACCCTTCAAAGTACTAACTAAAGTTTCTAAGCCTGTTTGGTACTTACATATGTACATATGGTATGTATTCAGATTGAATTAAAAGTACATATAACACACTCCAAACGTAATCGCTTCCGTTACCAGGAAATAAATGTACGATCAGGTTGTATTTGTACTTGTGCTTACATACAAACATATGTATGTACAGACTTACATATGCATATGTATGTACATTAATAGCAGAGAAAACACTTTAGACAATATTTTTGTTTTCACACAATAAATGTTGCCGCAACTGCCGACTTGGCATATATTTAACAAAAGTTTCCATGTCAATCGTTAATTTAATTAAATTCAATCAGTGTAAGTATTACTTGAGTCCATTCAAGAGTTGTGGCTGCAATTTTTCGTGCCATGTCCAATAAGAGCAACATGTACACACATAAGCAAACGAGTAATCTTAGCTCGGGACACCTATGCGTACATGAAAACATGTGGAGCAAATAGCGAAGAAAAAAACCAAATTTCAATTTTAACAACTTATCTTGCAGTGTCGAGCAATTGAATTAATTTGTTACTCAATTTTATTGTACAATACTATTGTGTTTTATACATGTATCACTTTACCAAAGCTATAAGCTATTTTTGTAAAGTCTGCAAATTTTCAGTTGTGTTTATTTGCTGTCATATGTCCAAACAAAAGTCAACTGTCATCAGACCCACTGTCTACGGGAGGTGTAAATTATATAAGCGTACGTAGATAATGTACATACATATGTACAAACAATTTGTGCCTCTGCACAAAATGCAGAAATAAAGTCAAAATCATGATTACCCAACGTCTAATGCGCTTAAAGTGCCCCTTTCAAAAATTAATAACCTCAAATTAGTTTACAACCCTGCATGGACATGTTAATTGTGAATACTGCTGTCAATTTAATTTGTTTTCATTGCAGCAGCGACGAAAACTAAGCATCAAAAAGCAATTTGAAATGCCAATTGAATCGCCACAATTTGCCAACCTTTCAATTAAATTGCATTCAAAATGAGAAAAAAACACTACAATACTACTAAAAATCATAACTTACATATGTACATATGTTGCTTGCCGTGCTGGTGGTAAACCAATAATGACTTATAAACAACTTTTTCTTAGATTTTTTGCTACAATGATAATAATAATGAAGCAAAAATAAGTGTGATATAAAAGTTTAGCCACTTACGGATGGGTTACCTTTTTCAAGATTTTTCTCAATGTTTCGAGCTTTACGTGATGTGTTTTCCCCATTTATCCTAGAGGCCTTATAATAGGCTGTGAATAGATTGCTTATAAAATAATATTAAACACCGCCAATTATACCACGAAACTAGATAACCGTTACAGCAACAACAATCCCACGATAGTCGGGTATAAGTAACCGGAACGGACCAGTATTTTTATCCGGCCAAGGACTTTCATCTCGCCACCATTCCACGAAATTGCTTGAGGAATGCTTTCCGCCGCTACAACAACAAACGTCAAATTGCAGCTTCGTTGGGTAAATAACACAACCAGAGTAGGAGATAACACGCACAATTGGTGCTATGTATGTACATTGTGACAAAAAAGTACTAGGAAATAGTAATAGTAAATAAAACGCAAAATTTTTAATTATTCAGCTATATTTATTTTGTCGCCCACCACATCTAATATACTTACTTACACCAAGGATTTTTCCAGTCCTCGAAACACTTTTCATAAGCACTTTTAGGGATGGGCT
>NW_026038332.1:0-25000 GCF_023373825.1 Bactrocera dorsalis
GGCTTCTATTGGAAATGTATTTTGCTTGGAAGTAACAAACTATTTCTCTAAAACTTATTTAAGAACAAGGCTTAAGCTTAACTCGGCCCAGACAAAAAAAAAAACAAACAATTCCGTGCTAGGGACTGTTATAGAATTAGGATTAACTATCTACGAGGAGCAGTTAAAACAACAAGTAGCAGAAGACTTGAAATATAGACGAAATTTTGCCTCAAAATGAATCCACATTGCTGCATACAGGGTTTGTCCGGAAAGTAATAGGACTGAGCCAATTTATAAAAATTTATTGAACCAATCGTTACAATTCTTTAAAAACTTTCAAAATAGATACATTCTGCCTCGATGCAGCGCTGCCAGCGTGATTAACAAACATTGAAAGCGTCTCGGAACGCATTCTCCGGAATAGCCTTGAGAGCCGAGGTCCATGCTGCTTGGATCCGCTCTGTCGCCTCAAAATGCTTGCTTTTCATCGGCCTTTTCAGGCAAGGAAACAAAAAAATTCCGGGGCCACATCTGGGTTGTAGGGTGACTGCGGAAGCGTTGGGATGACGGTCTTTGTTAGGTAGCTGTTCACAAGAAAGGCGGTGTGAGCCGGGGTGTTGTCGTGGTACAACTACCAATCGGCTGTGTTGTCTTGTCGGACCCGATTGACTCTGCTTAATCAAATCAAACGTTTCTGTCGCAGATTTACCGAGTTTCACACAGAATTTAATCGCATTTCTCTGCTCTAACGAACGCTGCATTTTCGGCTTGCACCACTCAGAGAAACACGTCGCGCGAAAATGTTTGTCCTGACTCTCCTGGTGCTCGGAGACAACTGACTAGCCGCTGGTTCGTTAGCTAGGAACGCCCTCTACCGAATACAGTCGGTGCGCGCACGCTCCGAAATACATTCGCGGTGAAAGAAAATCAGTCCAATTACTTTTCGAACAAACCCATAACCAAGCAAAAGCGTACAATACTTGGAATAGTGAGAGAACCGACGGTGCGGAAATATAGACGTATTTTCAACTTGATAGTTACCCAAAAAAAATGCACCTCTCAACTTCTTTTTCGAAAAAAATATTTATTCTATAAATATACTAAGCCAAACACTCAAACGCCTTCTTTGTTCACTATTGTCTTCGACTCTGCATTTAGTAAAGAAAACTATTAATCTTTATCAGCAAGGCCGCTCTTATCACAAACGCACCAACTAAACCAGAGTAAGAAGAAATGACCCAACCGTTACAATGTTTAGTTTATTACAAGGCTTGAACTGAAGTAGTTCTTTAGTGTACACCACAAGATGAATAACGCGAAGCTACTATTATTAATTTTCACTATATTAGCGCCAATCGGGCTGGCACCGGTAACGGATGCAGCGCGCATACTCGGCTTCTTTTCGACCGGCACCAAATCACATTTGCTTATACACTGCAGCATTGCCGAACAGTTGGCCCGCGCTGGTCACGAGGTAACCGTAATTGGCATTACCGAAAATGTTTACCCGAATGCTACCTACAAACACATAAGACTACAGCTCAGCGATGTCAGCGAGAAGTATGCGAAAACTTTGTTCGATGTGGTTAATGGACGTATGTCCTTTCTGAAGACCGTCACAGTGAGAATGCGTCAATATATGAGTAGAGCGGATGAGATTATGCGGCATCCATGGATGCGTGAGTTTTTGCGTAACAGTCGTGCCGGCGATTACGATTTGTTACTCTTTGGTTTCCTTATGAACGAGTACCAAATTGGTTTAGCTGCACATTTCCGTTGTCCCATTGTCATGACCTGGGTGATACAGCCAGCTCTACAAATCCATCGATTTGTAGGAAATCCCCAACAGCTGTCGTACGTACCGTCATTTGTCAGTCCTTTCAAGCAGCCTATGAATTTTATGCAACGAGTAAAGAACTTTTTGGTGACGCAATTCGAGCAAAACATGTTAGTGCCCTATTTGGATTACAACACACAAAAGTTATATGAGTAAGTTATAAAGTTAAGGCCTATATTACGATCCCTTAGAGATATGTAAGGGAGAGATAAAATTATACAAGCAACTCATATAATTTTCTAGATATAAGAGTTGTTTTGAAGTTTCTACGAGAGACTGAGCATATAAATGAAGTCAAATACAATGCGTAGGTTGCCTTTTATATTTCGGAATTTGGCAGCCGTTGGCTTGTTATCTGGCAACTGACAACTTTATCGTAAAGTTTGACATTTTTCATGTTATGTGAATGTTTTGAGATACGAGCGCTATTTGTGTTGTTTACAGTAACTTAAAATATTCATCTCAGTCAAAAATGGAATAAAATCGCGAATACTTTCGCGCGATTATTTTTACAATTTTCGGCGAGAATTAGCTCAGCAACAGTGCAACGATGAACTTAATATAATTTTTGTTGATAAAGGCCAATCGAGGACCAGTGTTTCACGATGAAATAGAGAAAATGCAATTGAGTTCTTACATCACTTCAAGGTGGATTTCGTGAAGGTCAACCAAAATCAGTTGTTGTTCCGGAAACTATTGATGCGGTGCTCAAAGTAAAATTGCCAGATCGTCATCTGACCTATGGTGAGAGAGAAGCAACCACAGGCATTAGAAGAACCAGCATAGAAACTCAAGCAGATCTTAATGGAGAATAATTTGAATGGAATCTCATAATCAGAATTCTTAGCTAGCGTGCAGGAACCCACTGCTCATTCACCTCGATCAGAGGCCACATACGACTAAACACAACATTGTACCTTTTAGGCAATCCGTCTTTTTGCGCAGCTACAGTCGATTATGTAACTCGTTAAACTACCCAAAACAATTTCTTACATATCCCATAAACGCGCTTATCAGCTGACACCTTCTCATTATTTATTTATTTATGAACGCACTCAGCAATTATACATAGATTTTTTTCTTTTACATGTTGAGTATTTGAATATCTTGACTTTCGCAAGTTTACTTTGTACTCCACGAAATCAAATATTTCCATCCACTAAATGCTTAATAATTATATTTACACAGTAACTAGTATATCACATGGCACATCTTAGAAAAGCATTTAGTATGATTTAAACTTTTCGTCGGTTAATGTAAAAAAGTAGCGGAAATGAACGTTTGCAAAATATTCGCTCTACACGTTTTGATTCTTCTCTGCCTAACACTTTGCTGTAACCACATAAACGCGGCGCGTATAATCGGTTTTTTTCCGACGCCATCTAAGTCGCACACACTCATACACGCCGCCATCGCCGACTCTTTGGCACGCGCTGGCCACAATGTCACCGTCATCGGAATTTCGAAGAACGTCTATCCAAATGCCAAATACAAATTCATAGAGATCAAACTGACCGAAGCTGCAGAATCGCATCAAAACGTATTGCAAAATATGGTCAAGAAACCGAAATCTTTTTATTTCAACTTATTCAATTTTGTGTACTCTTTTGCCAATACCGCTAATCGAACACTAAGCCATCCGAAGATGAAGGATTTCTTGCGCAGACATGGTGCTGGCGCGTTTGATTTGGTACTGCTGGGGTTCGCAGCCAATGATTTCGCCATGGGCCTTGGCGCACATTTCGGTTGTCCGACTATTATATCCTTTGTGGTCCAGCCGGTCTCTTCAATTAATCGTTTAGTCGGAAATCCCTCGGAGAGCGCATATGTGCCGTCGTGGTTCAGTGAACTAAAAGCCCCACTGACATTTTGGGGACGTGTCTTGAGTTTTTTGGTCGCCTTTTATGAGGAATGGATCGTATTGCCGATTGTTAAAATAAATATGCTGAAGATTTACAAGTAAGAGTTCAGAAGAGTTTGACATTTTAAAGGTATTTTAAATGTAGTAAATTGTTCATCAAAATTGTGTAAGTTTTCTCGGAACGGCAACTGACAGAATAAGCTGGTGATTAAATAATTAATTATTTTAAAATCGAAAAAGAAACGTTGTCACCCGTCGAATCCGTGATGATCTAAGCGAGAAAGCGCTCGCAGGCGACGAACAAATCATTTTAGAACTTCGAGGTGATCTTGCCCACTTATGTAGAAGTATATCTATATAACTAAAGGAGAAGGCTTGTCTGATCACTACTTATGTGATTATCAAGGCTTGAAGTGATAGAGTCTGATGAACTTGAGATGCACTTGTAGGACGCATGTTCTATATAAGAAATACAGGAGTCTTGTCCGGCCAGTGCACAAATGACTATCGAGGATGGAAGTAATATGCTCTGAGGATGATGTGGTGATCGTGAAGGAAGCTAGCTGCATTGTGGCACTTTTCTAAGCTCTGTATGAGAAGAAAAATAAATGTTTTGAAGTGACAGATTACTTCAAAATTATGCGGTAATGTGGGACAGGCAAATACAAAATAACATAAGGTGACTTTCAGAAACCAATAAAACCCTTAGATAAGGTTCAAAACCAATAAACTGATATCGCGACATTGGAACGCTTATCATTCATATATCAGGTACTTGTAGCGATACTACTCAAAGAACTGCAGGCCACTTAGTAGTCTTATTTCCGTGCTCGCGTACAGTTATAAATTTATTAGCAATGACAGCTGTTTCTATGTCATTTGTCGCGTTCAGTGTTTTGCTCGTGCTCTCGAGCAGCCCTTTCAGCGGAGAATGCGCCCGCATACTCGCCTTCTTCCCCACCACAATACGTTCGCATCAGTTAATGAATTGTGCTTTGGCCAAAGTGCTGGCCGAAGCCGGCCACAATGTAACTGTGATTGGCGCCACCACGAACGTTTACCCGCGCGCTAAATACCGTTACTTACGAATCGGTGGACTGGCGATTAGCAATGAATTGACTAAAACTTTCATAAATATACCAAACATGGCGGCATATAAATACCTAGGTGTAGTGCATACCGTGCTACGTGCACATAATGCAACCCTGGCACAGCCGAAAATGCAACATTTCTTACAAACCTCTCAAGAAAGCGACTACGATCTATTGCTAATGACTTATTTAATTAATGATTTCCATCTTGGCTTAGGCGCACACTTCAGGTGCCCCATAGTCATGTTCTCGGTGGTGGAGCCTGTGAAAAAGATACATAGATGGGTGGGGAACTCCGATGAGATTTCCTATGTGCCCATACGGTTAAGCGGTATGGTGCAACCATTAAATTTTTTTCAACGAGTGAAAAACTTTTTGTGGTACTTTCTTGAAAGTGTGATGCTGTATGGCTCGATGGAGACATCAATGGAAGAATTCTACAAGTAAGTGTCTAGAATGAAAGTTATTTATGTTTCTGTGAAAGATTTCTCACAATAACAATCTAAATAACAATCCTCGTAACGCTCGCAACAGTTATCAGGTAGAGAAGATAAACATAAACCTTGTCTTTGGGGCAACTTAAAGAAGTTGAAGGCCCTAAGCAGCTGGTAATCAGAGAAAATCTTCATTGAATTGAGAATGTATGGTAAGAGGGCGCAGAAAACTTCGTTTACTTTATCTCTTTTTGAAACAGAAGCTCATGCTAAACTGTTACTGTTCTCGAGCAAGTCGTTTCGGCACCCTCTTTTTCGATGTAGGTTGAATATGGCAAACGTCCGAAGGTCGTTATATACATATATGTTTTATTTTCCGCTAATCGAACCTGGGAGAGACCTTTTTCTTTTGATCTTCACTCTTTAGTTTAAACAGTTGCTTTAACTAGGATCTAAACCAGCAACGCCTAACGTCAGCGCTACAATTTTGCATATCTATTGGGAATGACGTGTTGATTTTTCAGCACACACTATGTTATAAAAATATTTTTTAATTCTTATGAGTAAAAAGTTAGTTGATTTTCCGAACGTAGAATACAAATAGATATTGCTTGTAAGTTATGCGTTATTAAATAATTCTCATTCAAAATATAGTTTTGATAAAAAATCGACTTCCAATTAATTAATAAACATACTGTACGTATATGGCTTTGTGATTGGTGCTCACTGGGAGTCTAATCAACGAGAGAAACACGCGACACTCGCGATTAATGGCAAACGTGTAGTTCTTAGTTCTGAATTTTGCTGGTCATCGCCATGTACGTAAGATTTTTTTGGCTCTCAGTTCAGTTATTACATCAGCCATGAAGAGTAAGGTCAAAATATTAACATACAAAGTATATTTACACAAACAAACTTTGCCAGTCATGCACATCTGCCGATAGTGTTTGAAGAAATTAGAAAATCACTCTTGCAGTTATAAAAATACTTAGATAAAACTTATCAATTTCCACCGAAGCGCTTAACCAAATTTCAATATATCAAAATCTCAATTTTAAATAGCGCTCAGTTGTCGTTTGTACGTTCGAACGCGTAGAACGCAGTACGGGGAAAAGCAAAGTACAATTGTTACGCAATTTGCATTCGTCATGTCGCCTTTAAGATTCTGTTGCCTGCTGCTGTTTATCGGGGTGGTCGCCACGCGCTTCGATTTGACAAATAGCGCGCGCATACTGGGTTTCTTTCCGTCACCCTCGAAATCTCATCTGATCATACATGCCGCGGTCGCCGACACGCTAGCGCAAGCTGGACATAACGTTACTGTTTACGGCTCTTTAAAAAATGTGATTCCCAAGGCAAAGTACAAGTATATAGAACTTGAGCGCAAAACTCAAGACAACTTAATCGCTGCTGCGATGGCGGGTTCGTCGACGCCTTATAAATTGCCTAATGTAGTGAAGATAATCGCCTCTGTATCGAACGATTCCCTAACACATCCGCGCGTTCAACGTTTGCTGCAGGAACACGGTCCTGGCGATTTTGATCTGGTCATAGTCGGTTACTTTATGAACGATGCCACTTTCGCTTTGGCGACGCATTTTCAATGTCCATTAATTTTGTCTTTTATGATACAACCAGTTATGGCGGTCAACTCTTTTATTGGTAATCCTAACGAGCTTGCCTACACACCGAATGTGTTGGGAAATCAAAAACAACCGATGAATTTCGTGTCGCGTGTGAAAAACTTTATTTCCGTAGGAATGGAGATGGCCCTTGTGGAACTCGGTCAATATTTTCAACGTAAGGTTTACGAGTAAGTTCGTCATTATAAAAACGTTCCTCTATACTGAAGAACGCTGCGCTAATAAAACTCACGATTTTGAGGTTAATATAATTAACTACTGATCATTTGAGAACAAACAAGTAAGAAAGAGCTGTGTTCGGCCAAGTTTTCGCTCAAATTTGTCAATTTTAGGCACTAAGATGCACCGTTATGAGTAAAACATGCTCTCTTATTTTCATAGTGGAATTTATTCTATATGGGAAGTAGGCGTGGTTGTTGTCCGATAGGAATGTAAGAAAAAAGCCACGAAATCGAAATCGGTTAACCGGGTCTTGAGATATTTGATTTCACCAAAAAAATGGACGGTGCCACGCCCGTCGTCCAATTTTCACACTGGTTCCCATAAAGCTCTCTCATACCATCTCGGTGGTAAAATTTAATTATATTACTTAGTTATAGTTTACATATACAATATGTATGCTTTTGGTTAATGGCGATTTGTGGGTGTGGCAGTGACCCGATTACGCCCATCTAAGGGTTGGGTTGCACTAGCAAACCCACATACAAGTTTCATCGAGATATCGAGATACGGATATCTACTTTTCTCGTCATTATGATCATTTATATATACATAACCTTGTATCTATCTCGCTTAGGTTTAATTGATACATACAACCGTTAGGTCAACGAAACTATAATAATCTGTAGCAACTGGTTGCAAGAGTATAAAAGTCAAGAATCGTCATTCCTACACCCAAAAACAATAAACATTTTTTATTAGGTTTTCTTTAAGGATTTTGGTCAGTTTGGGCCGCCTACACAATAGTAATTCGAAGCCGTAAAGTATGTCGAAATTGCTCCACTAATTCAAGTTTCTAATGCTCATGTTGTGTGCGCTCAGGTGGGGGTACATTGTAAAAAAAAGATCTAATTGAAATTGAAATTTCAAAGAACCATAATGTCAATAATTATGTAACGTTCACTTTGGGCTTCGTGAACCTAAGAAACGACATATTCTTGCAAGGTGCCGGCGCTGACGTGTTTTAGTCTTTGCCTGACTCAAATCTAAATTGTTAGTGAAGCTCATAAAGCTAATTCTCGACAGATTATGTTTTGAAATTTATACAAAAAATTTTTTTTGGTTTAACATCAGCTAGAGCTCTCACTTTTCTACTAAGTATTTTAAATGAGCAAGCGAGTGATTTGAGAGATGAGTAATTTTTAACTACATGACATACAAATATTCTCCGATATAATAGAGCGCATGTCTGTTTTGATTGCCTCTCTTTTTTATTAATGGAAGAGTTTATTTTTACGCGCGGACAGGTTTGTAATAATTCTCAACAACGTAAATATGTTTGAAGTCGAATGTTAATACAGACACGAGTGCTAAATGTGGCAACCTTTCATCTCTAAGGTGTTTGGGCATTGACATTTTTTGTGTTTCTCCGGAAAACTCTCTGTTCGGTAACGCACGGTCCACTAGAAGCAATGTGAATTCAGTGCGCTATTTTTGACTATATCCCAGTAGTTAAAATTTGAGCAGGTTCAACAGCAACCTAATTTTGTACAAAAGCTTTGGAACTATCCCTTATCAATAAAAAAAATTGTAGCATAGTTCAATGATTTTACTACTGAGAAGTAGTACAGTTTGTGTGTAAAATTGGGAGGTAAGTCGCGCATCGACTTGAACCAATACAGCGATATAAATTGTGTCCCAAAAACAACGCAAGATTGGAATTACTTAAGTGCTAGCAACAATCCGAATTAGTTTTAGAGGTAGTGAGTTCAAAATAACTAAAGGAGTTAAAGGAGTATCTTTTGATAGAAAGCAGTTCACTGAAATTTGTGCAAACGATTGCCAGAAATATACAGGAAAGCAAAGCGGGTCCATATATTTGGCGCCTAGGGCTTGGAACAGTTGTTGTTAGATTTGATAAATTTTTGGTCATAAGGTGACATATGCCAATGGCATTTTTCTTGCAATGTCTTGTCACGTTATATTAATTATTTCCTGATTTGTGCATTGGAAAGTGAAAGAATCAAGTGGAGCTTATAAATGAAAACCATGACATAGATATATAAGGAGAATGCCACGTACTTAATTTTGTCGAAATCGGTCGGTCGGGATCCGAGATATGACATTTCACCAAAAACGGACGGTGCCACGCCCGTCGTCCAATTTTCGAATCCGCTCCCATAAAGCCCTCTCATACCACGTTAGGGATACAACTTAATGTCTGTGGGGTACATAGTAATATTCAAAACCATGCGGTAATGTGACCTGAGCGAATAAAAAATAGCCATAAGCCAATTTATTTAGCCGACTTTCACAGGCGGCTGTTGAGAGCTTTTTAAGGTGATCTCGCAGGCGGTTAATGTTTAGGCTTATATTGGGCTACTATGTATTTACAATTTTTTAACAATAAAACCATTAGATAAGGTTTAAAAACCAATAAACTGATATCGCGACATTGGAACGCTTATCATTCATATATAAAATACTCATAGTTGATACTACTCAAAGAACCACAGGCCACTTAGTAGTCTTATTTCCGTGCTCGCGTACAGTTATAAATTTATTAGTAATGACAGCTGTTTCTGTGTCATTTGTCGCGTTCGGCATTTTGCTCGTGCTCTCGAGCAGCCCTTTCAGCGGAGAATGCGCCCGCATACTCGCCTTCTTCCCAACCACATTGCGTTCGCATCAGTTAATGAATTGTGCTTTGGCCGAAGTACTGGCTGAAGCCGGCCACAATGTAACTGTGCTTGGTGCCACCATGAACGTTTACCCGCGCGCTAAATACCGTTACCTACGAATCGATGGACTGGGGATTAGCAATAAATTGACTAAAACTTTCATAAATATAGCAAACATGCCGACATATAAATACCTAGGTGTAGTGCAACCCATGTTACGTGTACATAATGCAACCCTGGCACAGCCGAAAATGCAACATTTCTTACAAACCTCTCAAGAAAGCGACTACGATCTATTGTTAATGACTTATTTAATGAATGATTTCCATCTTGGCTTAGGCGCACACTTCAGATGCCCCATAGTCATGTTCTGTGTGATGGAGCCTATGAAAAGGATACATAGATGGGTGGGGAACTCCGATGAGATTTCCTATGTGCCCACACAGTTGAGCGGTATGGTGCAACCATTAAATTTTTTTCAACGAGTGAAAAACTTTTTGTGGTACCTTGTTGAATGTGTAATGCTGTATGGCTCAATGGAGACATCAGTGGAAGAATTCTACAAGTAAGTGTCCAGAATGAAAGTTATTTGTATTATTGTGAAAGATTTCTCCCAACAACAATCTAAATAACCACCCCGATAACGCTCGCAATAGTAATCAGGTAGAGAAGATAGACATACAACTTGTTTTTTCGGGCAATTTAAAGAAGTTCAAGGCTCTAAGCAGCCTGGTAATCAGAGCAAATTTTCATAACATTAAGAGGGCGCAGATAACTTCGTTTACTTTTGATCTTTTTGAAAAAGGAGCTCATAGTGAAATGTAACCGTTTTCGAGCAGGTCGTTTCGTCATAATTTGGGGTAATTGTACAGATTCCTGACGCTCTTTTTTGATGTAGGTTGAATATGGCAAACGTCCGAAGGTCGTTATATATATATTTTATTTTCCGCTAATCGAACCTGGGAGAGACCTTTTTCTTTTGATATTTATTCTATAGTTTGAAAAGTTGCTTTAACTAAGATCTAAACCAACAACGCCTAACGTCAGCGTCTACTGTGCATGACGCGTTGATTTCTCAGCACACAGTATGTTAAAAAGTATTTTTTTTAAATCTTATGAGTAATAAGTTAGTTCATTTTCCGAAAGTAGAATACAAATAGATATTGCTTGTAAGTTATGAGTTATTAAATAATTTTCATTCAAAATATAGTTTTGATAAAAAATCGACTTCCCATTAATTGTTAAACATACTGTACGTATATGGCTTTGTGCTTGGCGCTCACTGGAATCTAATCAACGAGAGAAACACGCGACACTCGCGATCCATGGCAAACGCGTAGTTCTTAGTTCTGAATTTTGCTGGTCATCGCCATGTACGTAAGATTTTTTTGGCTCTCAGTTCAGTTATTACATCAGCCATGAAGAGTAAGGTCAAAATATTAACATACAAAGTATATTTACACAAACAAACTTTGCCAGTCATGAACATCTGCCGATAGTGTTTGAAAAAATTAGAAAATCACTCTTGCAGTTATAAAAATACTTAGATAAAACTTATCAATTTCGTCTGAAGTGCTCAACCAATATTCAATATATAACATTTATAAAATTGCTTCCAATTTTAAATAGCGCTCAGTTGTCGTTTGTACGTTCGAACGCGTAGAACGTAGTACGGGGAAAAGCAAAGTACACTGTGAACAATTAAGTAGTCGAAATCGATAGTGAAAATAATTAAAGAACTGTTACGCAATTTGCATTCGTCATGTCGCCTTTAAGGTCCTGTTGCCTGCTGCTGTTTATCGGTTTTGTCGCCACGCGCTTCGATTTGACAAATAGCGCGCGCATACTGGGTTTCTTTCCGTCACCCTCGAAATCTCATTTGATTATACATGCTGCAGTCGCCGACGCGCTCGCGCAAGCTGGACACAACGTTACTGTTTATGGCGCTTCAAAAAATGTGATTCCCAAGGCGAAGTACAAGTATATAGAACTTGAGCCCAAAACACATGACAACTTAATCGCTAGTGCGTTGGTGGGTTCGTCGATACTTTATAAATTCGCTAACGTAGTGGAGACGATCGCCTCTGCATCGAACGATTCCCTAACACATCCGCGCGTCCAACGTTTGCTGCGGGAACACGGACCTGGCGATTTTGATCTGGTCATAGTCGGATACTTTATGAGCGATGCCACTTTCGCTTTGGCGGCGCATTTTCAGTGTCCATTAATTTTATCTTTTATGATACAACCAGTTTTAGCGGTCAATTCTTTAGTTGGCAATCCAAACGAGATTGCGTACTCACCGAATGTGTTGGGAAATCAAAAACAACCGATGAATTTCGTGTCGCGTGTGAAAAACTTTATTTCCGTAGGAATGGAGATGGCCTTTGCGATACTCAATGTACATGTACAAGAAAAGATTTACGAGTAAGTTTGTCATTCCAAATTCGTTCTTCTATACTGAAGAACGCTACGCTACTAAAACTCACGCTTTTTTGCGTCGTTTGGCCTTGAGCAAGGGACCTTCTTTAATCCAGCAGAGTAATTTTTTTATGTGTTGGACAGTATACGACATAAGAATTAACGAACGTTTCTTCAAAAAGCCCCCAAAATAATCTATGCCACCATTTTTTATATCACCTGTCTATCCCATAGATACTTCGCAGTTGATCTGCATGGTCTACTCCACCCATGAATGATTGGTTTATTATCTATAAATTTATGAACAATTAATCCATTTGTTGTTGATCGAGAATCAAACTCTCCTCTTTTCATTTGCTTGTCTGGCTTCATGTTTGAAAGAAATCCTTTCGATTACCTAAATTATTCCACTAATTACAAAAAGCAAGAGCATTCGAGCTGGTCGTTTAGACAAAATCTGAGGTAATTGTTTAGATTCCCGACACTTTTTTTGATGTAGGTTGAATATGGCAAACTCCCGAACAATTTTCCGAACGTAGAATACAAAATCGACTTCCCATTAATTGTTAAACATACTGTACGTATATGGCTTTGTGCTTGGCGCTCACTGGAATCTAATCATCGACTACTGAGCAATACGTTTTGTAGATATGAAAACAGAGAAACACGCGACGCTCGCGATCTATGGTAAACGCGTAGTTCTTAGTTCTGAATTTTGCTGGTCATCGCCATGTACGTAAGATTTTTTTGGCTCTCAGTTCAGTTATTACATCAGCCATGAAGAGTAAGGTCAAAATATTAACATACAAAGTATATTTACACAAACAAACTTTGCCAGTCATGAACATCTGCCGATAGTGTTTGAAAAAATTAGAAAATCACTCTTGCAGTTATAAAAATACTTAGATAAAACTTATCAATTTCGTCTGAAGTGCTCAACCAATATTCAATATATAACATTTATAAAATTGCTTCCAATTTTAAATAGCGCTCAGTTGTCGTTTGTACGTTCGAACGCGTAGAACGTAGTACGGGGAAAAGCAAAGTACACTGTGAACAATTAAGTAGTCGAAATCGATAGTGAAAATAATTAAAGAACTGTTACGCAATTTGCATTCGTCATGTCGCCTTTAAGGTCCTGTTGCCTGCTGCTGTTTATCGGTTTTGTCGCCACGCGCTTCGATTTGACAAATAGCGCGCGCATACTGGGTTTCTTTCCGTCACCCTCGAAATCTCATTTGATTATACATGCTGCAGTCGCCGACGCGCTCGCGCAAGCTGGACACAACGTTACTGTTTATGGCGCTTCAAAAAATGTGATTCCCAAGGCGAAGTACAAGTATATAGAACTTGAGCCCAAAACACATGACAACTTAATCGCTAGTGCGTTGGTGGGTTCGTCGATACTTTATAAATTCGCTAACGTAGTGGAGACGATCGCCTCTGCATCGAACGATTCCCTAACACATCCGCGCGTTCAACGTTTGCTGCAGGAACACGGTCCTGGCGATTTTGATTTGGTCATAGTCGGTTACTTTATGAACGATGCCACTTTCGCTTTGGCGGCGCATTTTCAATGTCCATTAATTTTGTCTTTTATGATACAACCAGTTTTAGCGGTCAATTCTTTAGTTGGTAATCCTACCGAGCTTGCGTACACACCGACTGTGTTGGGAAATCAAAGACAACCGATGGATTTCGTGTCGCGTGTGAAAAACTTTATTTCCATAGGAATGGAGTTGCTCATGGCAGAATTCGGTATACATTTTCAAACAAAGATTTACAAGTAAGTTCGTCATTCTAAAATCTTTACTCTATACCGAAGAACGCTCATTTGAAAACAAAAAACAGAAACAATTTTTACACCTAAAAACACAAATATTTTTCGATTAGGCTTTCGGTTCGGATTTTAGTCAGTTTGGGTTCCTACACAATAGTACTTTTCCTATAATATCTCCACTAATTAAGAGTTTCTAATCCTCATGCTGTGTAAAATGCAGACCTAATTGAAAATGAAAATTCAAAAAACGATAGTGTTGATATTTATGTGATGATATCTTTGAGCTTCCAGAACCTAAGAAAGAACATATTCTTACAAAGTTCGGCGCTTACGTGTTTTAGTGTTTGCCTGACTCAAATCTAATTTGCTAGTGAAGCGTATTAAGCTAATTCTCGATAGATTATATTATGCGGTTTATGTAGAAACTTTATTTTGGTTTAATATCAGCTGTAGCTCTCACTTTTCCACCATTTTTAATTGAGCAAGCGAGTGATTGAGTGAGACGAGTAATTTTTAACTACATGAAATACAAATATTTTCCGATATAATAGAGCGCTCATTCTCTACTATCATTAGTTAGCTGCTTATAGTTATATATGATATAACACAAAGTTCAAATAATTTTGGCTTGTGTGTCTATTTTGCTTCGTGTTTATTTTTTATTGCCGCGCGTTTATTTTTAATTATTAGAGGAGTTCATTTTTACGCGCGGACAGGTTTTGTAATTACTCTCAACAACGTAAATATGTTTGAAGTCGAATGTTAATACAGACACGAGTAGTAACTGTGGCAACCTTTCATCTCAAAGGTGTTTGGGCATTGACATTTTTTTTTTGTTTCTCCGGAAAACTCTCTGTTCGGTAACGAGCGGTCCACTAGAAGCAACGTAAATTCGGTATGCTAATTTTTTTATTTTTGACTATATCCCAGTAGTGAAAATTCGAGCAGTTTCAACAGCAAACTAATTTTTTTTATAAAAGCTTTGTGGCTATCCTTTAACTAGTTAAAAATTTTAAAGTAGAGCAATATTTTATTTAAAAATTGAAAGTAAGTTAAACATCGACTTGAACCAGCGATATAAAGGGTGTCCCAAAATTAACGCCAGATTGTAATTGAATGCTAGCAACAAACCGGGTCCCAAACCCAGCGCACAAACCTGTGGAGGGGATGTTTCGCCTTCTCACTTAAGCTCGCCTTCAAACGGATGTTCTTAGGCTAGCCACAGGATACTTGGCCAAACACCAATTCGTGAGCTGCTTTAGTCAAATGTAAAAGAATAGTTTCTGGCCACTCCCAAGTGAATGGCAATCAGCGAACTTTCCTCACTTGCGTGAACTTCTACACATGACTCCATCCTCAACAAGATAAGCCGATCAGTGGAATTTAGCGCGATAAAAATTAGTCTTTTTTTGACAAAAAATAAATTATTAAATTTTTTTTACAAAAAATAACCAGCACCGATCCCAAATGTATCAGTCCACAACACCTCAGCATATGTTTGTCTCAATAACAGGTTGACTCAGCCAAACACACTATTAGACGAGTAATAAAAATATAATGCGAGTTCGCTATATACACATATATCTCCAAATTTCAAAAGTCAGCTGCGTCTATCATCTGTTACCTACAGCGTATTTATGCTAACCGAAAACAAGTTCTACCACTTAGTATTCGACACATAGCGCAAAGGCGCACAACAACTTTACGCGCGCTGACATCTAAACGCGTCACAAAGTATTTGTTTATTAGTGAAAAAGGAAAATATAAAAATAAAACAAAAGCCAAAGAATGAGCAACTGGCTACCTGCCGCCCTCATCGCACTCTCTTGTGTGCTCAGCGTGCATCCGACGGCGCGTGTTGAGACAGCACGCATACTGGGCTTCTTCGCTTCACCCTCCAAGTCGCACATAATTGTGCATTGCAGCGTCGCTGATGCGTTGGCGCAGGCCGGTCATGACGTCACCGTCATCGCGTCCGGGCCGAATGTGCGTCAGCAGGCGAAATACAAATATATCGAATTGGAAATCATGGGCGACCATCCACTCATGTCCAGCGATATTGTCGACAAACGTCAGCCGTTTTGGCGGCGTTTCGGTTCCTTTTTAGCAGCGATTAATCGGAATGCCAATGAAACACACCATAACCCGCGTGTGCAACAATTTCTACGGCAACATCATGCGGGCGACTTTGATTTGTTGCTGTTCGGTTATTTCATGAACGATTTCCAATTGGGTTTGGCGGCGCATTTTCGTTGCCCCATTGTGGTATCGTTCATGATACAGCCGATCTATGCAGTGAACAAATTCGTGGGCAATCCCAGTGAGACTGCTTACGTGCCGGGTATATTTGGCTATTTGGTGCAGCCAATGAAGTTTTTGGAACGTGTGAAGAACATGATTGTCGCTATGATCGAAGAAATTGTGATCCAGACAATGCAGGATTATCAAGGAAGTAAATACTATAAGTGAGTTCTGTTGCTGCCGACCTACTGTGAGATTGTGTATTGAACTGAAACAATGCTGACGAGGTAGTGAGGTCGCTTATGCTTAGTAGGTTAACAACAAAATGTTCAAGGTTACTGGGTTCGCCGTACGGTTTGACTTTACTAGGGTGCTACTGAGAGGGTTAAAGGCGTAACTTTTGATCGAAAGTAGTTCACTAAAATTAGTGCAAAGGACTTGATACTAGAAATATACAGCAAAGCTAAGCGGGTTCGACTATTCTAGAAACCCTAATAACTGTAGTGACAGCTAATTAAATGGTCTTTCGCCAGTGAAAGGATTAAGAAACATAGTCCTTCTTATCTAATTTAAACCGTAAATCAAAACAAGTAATCAACAGCTCTTTGTTTCCAAGACTAGTTCGGCCGTACTGAAATCACTGTGTCTGTTACCTTATCTGCCACCTTATCGCAAACGCCAAGCCTTCTTCAACACCCTATCTTTATACTCTTTGCTCACAGCATGCAGCTTGATTTACACAGCAGCCAACGGCATAAGCAAATATCGCGATTAATGGTTGATCTTACAAGCTCTGTTTGATTAACATTGTTGAGCGGTATCAGTGAGTGTTAATCCTTGCGTAAATATTTTCTAGGCATAGTCCTAACTAATAAAAATAAAATCTATATGGGATGCTCGCAAATTGATAACCGCTCAGTCACCTTTAGACACGCGATCCACACAGTAACGCAGAGCTTCGTCGCGCTTTAGACATGTCTGTACGCGCTACTATCGCAGTATTTATCGTCCTCGTTATTGGCGGCTTCAACGCGCCTCCAGCTTTGGTGCATTCCGCACGCATTCTTGGTTTCTTTCCATCAGTTTCACCATCACATCTTTTTATACACTGTGGCGTCGCGAATGCGCTTGCCGAGGCCGGACACAATGTTACTGTACTGTCTTCGACGAAGAATCCTTACAAGTTGACGAAATACAATTACATACAATTGGATTTACCGCTATTTCCAAAGGAGTTCTTAAGTCGTTTGGTTACAAAAGAGCAATCGTTAATCGCACGCTATCCATATTTCATTAAGGAGGTCGCACAGTTGTCAAATCAGTCTTTAGCCAATCCGCGTTTGCGCCAATTCCTCGCCACACATGGCGAAGGCAGCTTCGATTTGCTCATTTTGGGTTACTTCATGAACGACTTTCATTTGGGTTTGGGTGCGCACTTTAAAGTTCCTATTGTGGTCTCGTTTATGGTCCAACCGATTTTCGCTGTACACAATTTGGTTAAGAATCCAATAGAGCCCGCCTATGTGCCGACTTTGTTCAGTGAACGCAAACAACCGTTGAGTTTTTGGGGACGAGTGGAAAACTTTGTCGTAGCTCTGTTTGAAACATATTATATGACCCTCCTGGTGGAACGGGAATCGCAAAAGTATTATCAGTGAGTTGTGTAAAATTCGGAGTCTTTAAGGACGAAACGATTTAAGATTTGTGAAATTAAAAGTGAAACAAAAGTGCACTAAACTGACAAGCGAGTGAGCATTTACCCCGTTCAAGCTCTAGAGAGGTTAAACGCAATTTGTTTGGCTTAGATTGCATCGCGAGATGTTGGGTGTTAAATAATTTGGCCAAAGGTTTCAAGGTTTATGATAGGAAAGTCATAATTATAATTAGGAAGTACACTGTTAAATTCTGAAACTCGTTACGGGTGTTTTTTGGACTCTCGTGAACTTATTTCTTCCAAAACTGATCCGCCGCGTTAAGAAATATTCTAGCTGAAGTATTGCATCTAAATTATAAATGCAACACGATGAAAGAATTTGAGTGAAATTTTATGTTGCTTAATCCTTAGGGGTCATACGAGTAACAGGAATTAAGATGCTTGTTAGTTCTCTTGAGGCATTTTATTTAGAATTTTCGAGGATGTTAGTTAAATTCAAACTGATTCAAATGCGGATTTAAGAATCTTTGGGCGAACTGTAAGCCTTTATTCCAAACACTAATTTTTATTTCTTCTTTTTACTCCTTTTTTAGTTACAACTTCCCGTCGGACCGTTATCCACCACTCGACGAAGTGCGCAAGAATGTCTCACTAATCTTCACCAACCACCATTTCAGCCAAGGACCCATACGCCCTAATGTGCCCAACCTAATTGAAATTGGTGGCATACAAATCAAGGAGAAACCCGATCCTCTACCCACCGACATCGCTAAGGTTTTGGATGAATCTAAAGAAGGTGTTATCTACTTCAGTTTAGGCAGCAACATCAAAGGCTCCCATCTGAACGAGGAAAAAATAAAGATAATGTTCAATGTTATCTCAAAACTGCCTTATAAGGTCTTATGGAAATGGTCGCCGACCGAACTACCAGGCGAATCGAAGAACATCATCTTCCGCGATTGGCTGCCACAGGACGACATACTTGCGCACCCTAACGTTAAGCTATTTATCACACACGGCGGCATGGGTAGCGTTGTGGAGTCACAATATCATGGTGTGCCCATGGTAGGCATACCGTTATTTGGCGATCAGCCATCGAATATGGTAAATGTTGAACGCTCCGGCTACGGTCTCGCCGTTGACTACTTAACATTGTCAGAGGAGAGTCTAAACAATGCCATACAGGATGTGCTCAACAATCCCAAATACAAAGAGGCAGTGCAAACATTCTCTCGTCTGTATCGCGATCGGCCGATGACACCACGTGAAACAGTTGTCTATTGGGTGGACTATGTGCTGCGACACAAGGGCGCCAAGCATATGCAATCGCCGGCAGTGCATATGAATCGTTGGCAACTGTTGTCGCTCGATGTGATCGGCTTTCTGCTCGCGATCGTCCTCACCATTTCGGTAGTGATCGTAAAAGTATGCAAACTCATTTGCTGTCGTGGAAGGAAAAACAAATTGCCAAAGGTGGAAAAGGCGAAGAAGAATTAGTGTACAAAGGAAATGTAAAATTGGGACAATAGCTCTTTTGAGCCGAAAGGGATGCGAAGTCGACAACGGATAGAAGATGAAGATGATAGACGGTGTGGAAAGTAACAATGCCAAATACGCTTAACAATTTTAATAAAGGCATTACTATTTAGTCATGTAAGAAACCAATGAAATGGCCTTAATATTTTAATATAGTGTATTTACTTCGTAAATACATATGCAAGTGACATACATATATACTTTATATATGTGATAAGCGTGAATGCACTTCCAAAGGTCTCTCCCGCATTTCGTCTCATATACTGAGCGATAGGAGCTGGAAGTGTGTGTGATGACATGATAAAATTAAGATTAAGCAATCACTATGATTTAAGCACTTGCAAAGTAATAAAGTTGAAACCAAAATAAAAACTCCGACAGTTTTATTATTTGTAACCATATATGTATATAGTATAAGTTTTAATTAAAGATAATTTTGTTTGAAAGTACAAAGTACAAAATTAATTGCTAATTTTCTAAACCAACAATTTCGAGAAACATACTAAAATTTCGCCTGAAAATTATTTCTGCAAAGGGAAACAAATGGTGCAAAAACGAAGCAAAAACTTTAATTTCTAAAATACCGAAAACATTCAGAAGGTTAGAAAAGGTGAAAATTGTTTGTTGCGAGCAAATGTTTTTGGTGGTACAAATTACTCAGAGGGTCGAGAACGTGTCGAGGACAAACCACGTTCAGGACGGCCTTCAACATCAACTGATGATCAACACATCAATAAACTAATGGAATTGGTGCGCGACGATTAACAGTCAGTGATCTTACTGGTGACGTTGGAACATCAGATCAGTGAAAACCATTTTGAAAGATCGTTTAGGTCAAAGAAAACTGAAAGTACGATTGGTTCCAAAATCACTCAATTTTTTCGAAAAACAGCGTCTCGTTAACGTCTGTGAAACAATGCTTTCCGAACACCATGATGTCTGAAACGATTTATGACTGGCAATGAATCTTAAATTTATCGGAAACAGACAATCAATCAACCGAATATCGTGGCAAAAGTAAGCCGAAGTCGACCACGCCAAAGCAGGTCAAACATTAAGGTTATGTTGACGGTTTTCTTCGATTATCGATATGAAATCCTATTTTGTACTACGAAAAAATCGCAAAAGCTTGCTTTGTTCAAAAAAGCTTTAAATAATTTTGTATTCGCTAATTAATTGAGTGCACGTATCATGTGAAAGCTTTAATTTTAATTGATAGAATCAGTTAACTAACAGTGACGGCTAAAGTTCAAATTATACAGCAAAATTGTTTCTATTGATATAAAAAGCTAATAAAGTTTCTCTGCGTGAGGTATAAGCTTTTATATAGAAGAAGTTTCTTAATCGATAACGGCATACAGTATAACATATTGTGTACACGCGTAAGTATTGCATACAAATTATGGATCTACGATAGTAAAGATAGTTTTCCAACATTGTATGTTTGAAGGCATGTGTAAATCTGGCTTATTAGCTACTCATTCTACAACTTAGGCACAAAGTACGAAGTAATTAATTTTTGTACATAAATCTGTGGATGTGTTTGTAGTTTTACTACAGCGAGTTACTCTAGTAAAAAGAATAAACAATTTCACGAAAGCATTGACTTATTTACCCACCCTTTCATAGAGCTTTTATTGTTATTGTTGCTTATGCACATGCGTCTAACACCTTATAATCACGTAATTGATAAGATACTTCAGAAGATAACGATAAATAAGTAAATAATCGGATGTGTATGGGTATGTGTTTCTCTAACGCTTCTTATAGTAACAGTGTAAAGTGTTGATAATGAAACAACCGTTATCTGCTAAGATAATAAAAACCTGTTTTAGGGAAGCACGCACAATACTCAACTCTTTCATCTATCTATTATTTGGTAAATGTAGTCGAGATTTCAGCACTCTTGCTCTTTACTCACGTTTGAAACAAATCTGAAATTGTAACTTGAGATTTTTTGATAAAAAATTAGGGTTTTTTCGATATTACGTCAACAAAGGGGGAGAATAATATTAAAACAAAAAAAAATAACAAAATGCAGGAAGCATAGTTTCCACCATATTTCAGTAAAGAAAAGAATTTTGTGCAAGATAAAAATGAAAAACACAGCAGCATGGTTATTTGAATTTTTCAAATAAATTTTGATGTAATATGAAAAAGTGTATATACAAAAGTTATAGACCCTTTCATTATCTACAACACTGACATGTAAAATTTTTCTATGGGACTTGTCGGAAACCGAAATGAATCATTATTAACTCTTAAAAATGTTACCACGCCCCTTTTCTTATTTTTCCCGACCACAGATCGTCCGTAAATTAATTTTCCTTTAATGTATGTAATTTTATCTTTCGTTTTCCGTGGGTTTCGAACTACTATGATTCTTTTTTTTTTCAAAATGTTTAGCCTGATCTATCCCGCTATTAACTAAACAAAAGAGAAAAGCTTGAAGCTCTTATCTTCCACTTCAAGTGAGAATTCAGCATCGGACGAAGACGACATTATCATACTCAGCTAAAATTGTTTCTACCGGAGATATAAAATATACTCAAACATACAGTGGCGAACACATAAAAAGTCTTATTTATGGCATTAATACATATTGGGAAACTTTTTTGAAAATTATGAGAATGAGTAAAGAAAGCTATCTGTCTTGACTACATGACTACAAACTCTCCGAAGTTGAAGATTATGAAAATGAATACGCTTTTAATACCACAACCGAAGCAACAAAGCGCCTCTACGTACAAATATATCAACCTTCTGATGTCTATGCCGTTTTAGTTCACTATTTTCTCTCAGTGCACGCCTCATAGCCACAGAGTACATAAACTACTTAATCAGTTAAAGAGTTTAAGAAGTGAACACGCACAAAGAACGCTGAGAAGAGCATTTTACCACACCACACAACGCCCCTTCGCTCGTGCCCCAGTAGCGTAAGCTATTTATTCCGCGCACACACCTTCAGCCTACTCAGTCTTCGGACGCAGCTACGTCCTAAACTACAAGCAAGAACTTCTAATAATTATTTCAAACGCTATGCACTGGCCGATCGCGTACGTGGGTGTGTTCGTTTTTGTTACGATCGCTTATCTGATACCAACTCAGGATGCGGCTCGCATACTAGGGTTTTTCCCGTCGCCCGGTGACTCGCATTTGATTATCCATTGTGCTGTAGCCGACACGCTGGCGCAAGCCGGACACAATGTTACGGTGATCGCGACCAAACCGAACGTTAACCCAAAGGCCAAATACAATTACATATATATCGATACACCATTGCTGCCGCCGAGTTTCTTGAAAAATTTCGTCAACCAACCGATGCCGTTCTATAAACGTTATCCGATGTTGCTAAAAGAGGTCTCAAAGATGCACAATAGAACACTATGGCATCCGGAAATCCAACAATTCTTGCATGATCACGGTGCTGGTTCCTTCGACTTGCTGCTGGTGGGCTATTTTGCCAATGACTTTCATGTGGGACTTGGTGCACACTTTAAGTGTCCAGTGATTCTTACTTTTATGGTACAACCGATATTTTACCTCAACGAGCTGATCGGCAATCCCAGTGAACACGCATATGTGCCAACCGTGTTCAGTGGTTTGAAGCAACCCATGAACTTCTGGGCGCGTTTGGAAAATTATGTCATATACCTCTTTGAATATTACTACATGGGGCCACTGATGAAAAGCACAGGGCAGAAATACTATAGGTGAGTTAAACGCAAGAGATAAGCGCCAAGACTCACTTCACAATATGTAGGAGATAAGAAACTTATGCGCTATAATATGCTAATTGTTTTATTGTTTATTTGTTTTAGTTATAACTTCCCCGCCAGCAGCGGCTATCCCAGTTTCGAAGAAGCGCGACGCAATGTCGCCTTAATCTTTGCCAATCATTGGTTTGCACAGGGCCCTGTCCGACCACATGTACCGAGTCTCATAGAAGTTGGTGGCATACAAGTCAAAGAGAAACCCGATCCCCTGCCCACCGATATCGCTGAACTGCTAGATGGTTCACCAGAAGGTGTGATCTACTTCAGTTTTGGCAGCCTTATACGCGGTAACACATTGAAGCCGGACACAGTGCATATAATATTCAACGTATTGTCCAAGCTACCTTACAAGGTGCTATGGAAATGGGGCGCCGACCACCCAGGCAATGCGTCGAACATCCTCTTTAAAAGCTGGCTTCCACAGACAGACGTACTCGCGCATCCAAATATCAAACTTTTCATTACGCATGGCGGTAAAGGCAGCGTAGTGGAGGCGGAGTATAATGGCGTACCTATGGTGGGCATACCACTCTTCTCCGATCAGCCCGCAAATATGGAGGAAGTGCGGCAGGCAGGCTTCGGTACATATGTACCCTATGCCGATTTGACTGAAGAGCGTTTGCGGGATGCGATCGAAGAGGTGATTAACAATCCGAAGTATAGAAAAGCGGTGCGTGAATTCTCGGAAGTATATCGGGATCGTCCGATGACACCGCGTCAATCGGTTGTCTGGTGGGTGGACTATGTGCTGCGGCATAAGGGCGCCAAGCATATGCAATCACCAGCCGTGTACTTGACGCATTGGCAGCTTTTGTCGTTGGATGTGTTAGGTGTGTTGTTGGCGAGCGTGGCGGTTGTGGTGGGTTTACTGATAATTCTGTGGAAATTTTGTATCACAAAGCTAGTCGCGCGTCTGATAAAAACAAATGGCGTGAACGGAACGAAGCGAAACGCAAAAAAAAGTGCCAAAGTAGAATAAGGGCTCAGAAATATTTTAAGTAGTAAATAAATAAATGTAATATGGAAAAACAATATTAAAGTTTTCACCTAAAATATGTATTTTGTAGTCGAAAAAGTCTTTTCGTATTTTGTTAATATATGTTGTTGTAGTCGTATATCTCCAATGCTACCAATCACATTGTGTCATACCATATAGTGTTGGAAAGGTGAGATTTTAAGCTTCATTTAACCAAAAAATTAAATTCGGGGAAGTTGAAAAAAAGTTACAGCTGTTCAAAAATGAGTGAAAATAATGAAGAAATTCGCTATATTTTGAAATTTTTGTATAAAAAAGGGAAGAATGCCACGCAAGCCACCAATGAAATTTGTGAAGTTTACGGAGACGATGCTGTATCAGTTCGTGTAGCACAACAATGGTTCGCTCGCTTCCGTTCTGGAAATTTCGATGTGAAAGATGCACCTCGCTCTGGTCGACCTATCGTTGAAAAAGTCGATGAATTTATGGAAAATATTGACCTGGACCGTTACATAAGCACCCTTAACATCGCTAAGTAACTGAACAATCATCAACAAACTGTAGCGAAAAATTGGGAAAAAGTGGGCGACCAAAATGGTACATATTTGTTTACCTATTACATATTATCAATAAAAAAAAAAGTCGTAAATAAGTAAAAAATTTGCAATAAAAAATCGTGTTTTGAAAATTTATATTTGGAAAAAAATTAATGTTCATAAAATTTAGAAATTACAAAAAAATACTGTTTCTAAATTTGTAATTCTCAAAAAAATTTATGTTTAAAAAATGCGTAATTTAAAAACAGAATAAAAAAAATCTAAAAATAATAATTTTTATAAAATTTGTAATTTGCGAAAAAAAAATTTGAACGAAAAAAAATTTAGTTAAAAATATTTTCTAAAATGTTATGAACGTTAAATTTGCAAAA
>NW_026038333.1:0-25000 GCF_023373825.1 Bactrocera dorsalis
TGAGAGAACACTGCGGGGAGCAGATAATTTCACGTTTTGAGTCGGTCTTATGATCGTGTGATATCACACCGTTAGTCTTTTTTTTGTGGGAATATGTAAAGTCTAAAGCCTACGCATACTATCCCGCTGCGATTCAGGCCTTGAAGCAAAACATCACGTGTGTCATTCGCCAGTTGCCCGTCGAAATGCTCGAACGAGTCATCGAAAATTGGACTCGACGGATGGACCATCTGAGACATAGTCACCGCCAACATTTTAAAGAGATAATCTTCAAAAATAAATATCAAAGAATTAAATTTGAAGTTTCTGTGCTTTTTCTTTAAAAAATTAGGCAACCTCGAAATAAATCACCTTTTATATTCACCGGCAGATCCGCAGCATCGATTGTGTCATTGCGTGTTTAAGAAGTTTACTTTTAGGAGCGAAATAAGTAAACATTTTAGGTAGTGCATACCCAAACAGAAATCAATAAAACGGTAAGCTCAAACCAAGAGACACATACTCTTATGTATATGTATATTCAAAATACATACATATACGAATGTACAATTTGCATATGGCTAAGTCAATATTGAATTCACGAAGCAAATATTTACTCTCAAACAGGCAGTGCCGTTTATGATACTACATTCTCCGATTGGAGCGGACGAGAAGTCATAGTCTCAGACAACCGGTTTGTGTTAGGAAAAGAAATCAGCTGACTGATGATAGACAAAAAGAGAAACACTTCACAAAACAGCTTTAATTGCGCGCTTTCAGGTAAACACTCTCGAGCGGTCATATATGTATAAGAATACAGTGTGCGATAAAATAGTGGTACCATCAAATACACAAATACCATATGTGTCATCGGAAAGTTTTGCCTTTATCTTTATCGAAATTTGTATCTACTGTTTCGGAATTTTGCGTTATTTCCCCTAACTTTCTTTCATTTCGAAGATTAGTCTCGGTTTTCACCATATATAGGAAGGGTTCTGTGAAAATAAGCCATATTGAACCAAGTCTCAACTAAGAATGAGAGTGATTCTAATGTTACTAGACGGTTCTGCCTAACCAATAGACTTTTATAAGATTCTGAGTCTATAATTAAACTATGGTGCTAATGGTCTCTACCGAGCAATGGCAGGAATGGCAACTACTAAAAACATTTTTGGAAATCGTAGTATTTGAAAATTAGACTAAACCAATTGTAGAAACAGAAAAGCGATTCGGGGACTAACCTGAACCAAAAAACAACCCAACACTACCTTTGGCGAATAGTGAAAGAGCTGAAGTTCAGTGAAACGCGGACGTCTCATAAATTTTTGTAACACACTGTGACGGACAGCAAAAAATACAAAAGGCGTTTAATAAGACCGACCCTACAAATAAGATTAACCTGCTTCTTGCTAATAGGCCGCACACAACAACACACACACTAGCAGCGAGCGTGCTAGAAAACGGCATTTCAACAAACGCCGTACAAACGCTGAAATCAAGCGCTTGTTTGGCATTCATGGGTTGTCTTAAGCCGGCAGGCTTGCTACCTGTTGCTGCCGCCAGCCAAGAACCAAAATAGCCGTTGTTTACTATACACTCTCCCGCTCTCTGGCACGCGCACTCTCTAACGCTGGACATGCTTCTTCGACAACGTCCCACGGCGTTCATTCAACTCTGTTTGCTGCCGCCAACGGTTATGTTTTTGTAAGCCGTTTGTTTGTGCCGCGCACTACGGACTATTTTTTTATTGTATTTGTATTTGCTGTGTATTGAGCATCGCTGTTTTGTTATGATTTCGAATTTCCATTTTCCCCACTCTTTGTTTGCTTTCGCCGTTGTTGTACGACGTGTGGCGTTTATGGTGGCTACGGTTCCCGTTTTGGCCACGACCCTTTACACGACGTCGCTTTTCGTTTGTCATAACCGAGTAGTTGGCTCGCGCTAAATCTCAGCTTCAACTGGCGCACAGCGCTTTGGCCGTAGTCATCGCCGCGCCGTCATCGCGATCGGGGCAACTTGTGCACACGCTGCGGGGTTTTGTGCTCAAAATCGTATCGAACAACTTTCCCAGAGTTTGGCGGCTTGTGGTGCTTTCTCGCCCCTCACCAACTATTTGTGTAGTGTTTTGGTGGTTAGGTGCGACGTCATCGAAAGGCGTGCGACGCCGATACACCGTCATTCTAAGTGTACGCTTTGGCATGTCGCGGTGAAAGTTAATTGTAAACAATTATTTTTGTCGCTGTTCGTAATTAAAAACGAAATAAATGACGTTCACCCAAGACTTTACTCGCGCCTGCGCAGTCGCCACACCGCCAACCGCAATGTCGGCGGTACAAGCGAACCAGCAACGCATTAAATGTGGCGAAGTCTTCATTTGGGACTGTGTCGGTGAACTCTTTGCCATCGAATGTTTGCTCTGCGAGGAGCATCCACTCTGCACGCTATCCGAATTCGCTGAACACATGGATATTTGGCATTACGACTGGACGGCTGAGGCGCACGCCTCATTACCCGATACTACAACAACAGCGGATGGCTGTGAGTTATTACCCCAGCAATGGACGGAGATCGAAAGCTCAGCAGCCGCCGAAGAGCGCCACACAGATATGCTGAGCAATAGCAACAACTTTGAAGACAACTACAGCGACTCGGAAACCATATCAATGGCGTCCGATTCGTCGGAAACTGGGTCATGGCATGCAGCCACGGTGAGTTTACGCGATAGCGACCCAAAAAGGGCTTGCAGTTGAAAGTAATTTTTCGGTTTTCATTTTATCCAACAACAAGCTACTCGAAAGTGACCACAACGTAGCAATAATGCAGAATGTCACCGCTGTAAGCTCAACTGAAACCTTTGAAGAGCTACTTTGCGGCGCAGCGGTTGGAGTGTGGGGCAATGTGAATGATCTGCGCAGCAGCGGAGAGGTGTATGTAGAACGAGCGCAGAGTAGCGAAGCTGAAGAACTGGCAGCGGACAGCGCGCAAGCAAACACAATGGGTACTATTGTGAAGAAACGGGTTGAGGCAAGTCAATGCTAATTATACCAGTTTTTTGTGTGAAAACGAACTTTGGTAGTTGCTCAAGCGTGTTTTTTTCTCAGAATGACTAAAAGTAAGATAATTATGAACTCCATTATGTGATATGAAATTCCATCCCATTTGAGAACTCGTTAGTTTTTAACGGTTAACGGTAACGGCTTAATCGACAGTCCCAACAGGACCAATGAGTTCTTTGGTAGGTCCTTTGGTCCTTTGAGGCAGAACCCCGGTTAGGCAAAACCCAACCTCAAAAATCTGCCAAAATCTGAGATCTTCATAAGCTCTTAGAGCTCAAAACTGAAGTCAGTTGAAAAATAAGGTTGGTAAGTTGTGCTCAAAATCAAACATAAAGTGTTAATGTACGGCAAAAGCGGGCAGGTGGAAGATATGACGATCACTGGCTTTCTAACAGTCTTGGACCCCTCACAGTGCTAGTCAACTGTGGGTGTATTTATGTCTATGGCAGATGTCAGAGAACTTAAATGTAATCTGAATTTTCTCTAAAAGCTCACGCTAACTGAGAGCTTTGTGTTCGTACTGTGGTCGAAAAGCTTTTTGTAGGGAAATTATTTAAGTGAAAACCTCATTCACATCAATTGAAGGTCAAAGCTAAGTAGTACAAGACAGACATGCCCAAAACATATGTACATATGTATATAAGTTAGAATAATTTGAACAGAGGATCATTTACCGAACTAGAGCTTCAGCCGGTTCAGAATGCCTTTACGCTTTGTGAAAGCTTATATTAACAAATCTCTTCAAAGCTCCTAACCTAAAAATCTTTTGCAGAATCCACTACTGAAACGCTTCAGAACCGAGAAATTAATAGAGATTTATGAAAAATTTCCCGAACTCTGGCATAAAGACGAACGCAGTAGCCAAAAGCCTGAGGCACAACTGAAGGCATATCGCAGCATCAGCCAGAAACTAAAGAAAGTTGGTATACATCTTAAAACGGCGGCTGTACAACGGCGTCTTAATGCGCTACGCAAGCGTTATCGCCTCGAGAAACTGGAGGAGCTTAAAGCTCATTTGAAGGGTCAAATATATGAAAGCAGCTTCGAGTACTATGCGCACTTACAATTCTTGAGGGAGCACATCGAACCACAGTTGTGCAAGATTTGCAGGCGGATTTGTAAAGATGCAAAGGAATGTTGTGAGGGCGGAGATGAAACGGGCGCAGAGAAATTGCCGATAGGCAATGAAGCTGCAGAAAATGGCAATGTGGTTGCAGAAGGAAGGGAAGCAAATGAGGCACTGTGCGTTGTCAGAGAGGCAATACAAGCAGACGAAGAAAGCATTAAAGAAAGTACCGAAGAAAGCAACGAAGAAACCACTGAAGAAAACAGCGAAGGAAGCAGCGAAGGAACTAACGAAGAAAGCAACGAAGGAAGCAACGAAAAAAGCAATGAAAAAAGCAACGAAGGAAGCAACGCAAAAAGCAACGAAGAAAGCTCCGAAAAAAACAACGAAGGAAGCAACGAAGCGAGTTCTGAAGAAATCAACGAAGAAAATTCTGAAGAAAGAAACGAGGAAAACAACGAGTTACAACATTCTGTTAACGAAATAACGCTTCAGCTAAGCAAATCTGCAGCAGAACAGTTCGAGGTTATGGTCGAAGAAATTTTGAAAAGTGAGTACGCAATGCAGGAGGCGAATTTAGAAACAAGTGAGTTGGAGGTCGAAAGTAATGAATTCGAACCAGTTGATACCTCACCACACGAAGTTGTGATGGCCATAGAACAGTCGAATGGGAGCGTAGAAGGGCCTATGTTGCAAGAGAACTACGAAATAAATGAAAATCCGGATGTAAGCGTAAAGGAGTCAATGGAACTGGTATCAGTTGTGGATACCACGAACAAGCTACAAAACACTACCACGCTTATAGAACAAGCGAATGGGAGCCTAGAAGGGTCAATAGTGCAAGAGAACCGCAAAGTAGACAGAAATCAGAATGAAAGCGTAAAGAAATCTAGGCTACCGCGACGCTCGCTGCGGAATAGAAGTAAGGTAGAAATTTTGGAGGTGATAGAACTGCCGAGAATGGTAAATATCGCGCTTATGACAACGACAAACAGATATTTACGAAATATTTTTCTGCATTACAGCAACCTTTCAAGGCACAAGAGCCCGCAATTAGCACCTCAACGCCACATGACCAACAGACCGCAGATATACACGAGTGCAGTTTTGAAGCTATGAGCAACGCTGACGAGAACATGGCATCGGAGGAGTATGATTCTTCGAATGGTGATTCAGGTATACTGCGCGATGTAAGTAATAGTGAGATAATTGATAAGCGCTGATTCAAAACACACTACCGCTTTAGTACGATGAACAACCCGATGCCGAGACAAACCACGCCGACGAGACTGGATCTTTTGCGCGACTCACGGCTGAGCAAACGCACAAATTGATAGAACTCTACGGTCAAAATCCGCTGCTTTGGGACCCCGACCATGCAGACTTTAGAGCGCGCGTGCGGCGGCGTAATGTTTGGCGTCAAATAACAGCACAGTTGAATGCGCACTTCCAAAAGCACTACACTTGGACGAAGGTGCACCGCAAAATGCACGATTACATCAAGTATTATCGGCGCGAGCGGCAGCGCATCGAGTTGGAGGGCGGCTGTACGCGTTGGTGCTTCTATGACGACTTTGCTTTTCTCAATGAAGTGGTGAGTTTGTCGCATACGATTTCTCAAGTTATGAACACTTTAAATTTAATGACTTTACAGCTGGCTGAGCAGAGCAGCGATGCGCCAAAGCTGCTGCTGAACAAGCAACAAAACATGAAAATCATCGAGGTGTATGCCGCGCATCCACAACTGTGGGACACCAATCATGCACTCTACAAGCGGCGACGCCTACGTCAGAGCATTTTCAAGGCGATAAGCGATCAACTGCGCGACGCGCACAACGTAAATATATCAACGCTTAAGCTGAAACAGCGCATTGTGGAGTTTCGCTGCACCTATCGTATGGAGAAGGAGCGACGCTGTGCCACCGAGCAGCGAGGTGGAACTTATGAGCCCTGTTACGAGTACTATCAACTACTTAGCTTTCTGGACGCGCATATAGCGCCGTTCCAATGCGCGGAGTGCAGCGCACAATTTAAAAAACACACCGAAATCGAGCGTCACATGCGGCAAGCTCATAGCAAAAATAAAAAGAAAACCATTATCAAGCAGCGCGCGAAGTCGATCGCCCGCGAAGCGAAACCTGTCACACTAGAAAATGTCTGCCACATTTGCGGCATAAGTTTCACGCTGAGTCGCAACCTCATGTGTCACCTGAAGCGTCACACAAATCAGCGCGAATACAAGTGCGTCCACTGCCCGAAGAAGTTCTTTGACGGCGCCACCTTGCGTGTGCACGAACGCTCACACACCAAAAGTCGCCCCTACGTCTGCGACCAGTGCGGCGCCGGCTACGCGACAGGCAGTAAGCTGAATCAGCACTTGAAGCGTCACAGCGGGCAACGCGACTTTACGTGTGAACTGTGCGACAAGGCATTCTACACGGCTTTCGAATGCGAGCGTCACATGCGCACACACATGAACATACGCGAGAAGGTGTGTCCCATTTGCGGCAAAGACTTCGGCGTCGGCTCGGGCTACTATGCGCACATGCTATTGCATACGGGCGTCAAACGGTACAAGTGCAAAATGTGTGGCAAGCAATTCGCGCAGTTCGCAGGCCTCTATAAGCATCGTAGACGCTATCACCCGAAAGAGTTTGCGTTGGAACGCGCGAAGAAGGGCGCACGCGTCGCAAAGGAGGTGGCGGACAAGTAACTGTATATATTCAGTTCATGAAGGAGAGGTTTAAAGCATTTACAGCAACAACAATGATGGCAACAACAATTAAGACAACAACCAAAACGACTTTAAGAGTAAGCCGTTCTCAAGACAGTGGAACTTCAAACTGACTGGGCTCGTATTTTTATCCGTTCATGGGCTGTCAACTGGACAAAATTCTTTCTAATAACTTCAGGGATGCTTTCTGCCGACACATCAACAACAGCGAAAACGAAAGAACAACCCGTTCCCACGACAATCGGGTCTACGTAACCGAACGAACCCCGACTTGTATCGTGCCAAAAACTGTCATCCGGCAGAATTCCGCCGCAATAACAAAAACAACATCAGCGAAAAAGAGAGGTCAGCATACCAGGTTTTTGACACTTCGTAGCCTCTTTTAAAGAACAAGAGTCTCAACTTGGCGGAATTCTGCAGCTACAACAACAACAATGAAAGGTCAGCGTATTACAGTTTTAGGCACTTCGTAGACTTTTTGAAAGAACCAGACTAAAGCGCTGCCTCACTCCCACCTTTTTCGCACCCGTAATTGTCTGCGCTTCTCACGCGCGCTCTAGTTAAGCGCCTTTACAGTTATAGCGCTATATATAGAACATGATTTTTCAGCGATTATTTGCTCCAGTTAGAATTCAGGCAATCAAGTGTTAAAAAAGTGATTTTGCCAAAATCTCTAAACTACTTTACACTACTTTATATTCAAATAACGGTATCGAAAAGTCTAAACAAACACTCACCAGTTAAAACACCAGCTACTTTTAGAATAATGCTAGCGGCTTACTTAGTGCAATTTGTTAATTTGGCTATGCCATGTTATGCGGCAAGAGTTTACTTTGTAGAAACTATGAAAAAAAAAATGTGTTTCAGTAAAAAATTGCAAGCAAATACCGTCTCATAGCTCACCATATGACGGAGCTTAGCTGCTGGTGCTTGGTTAGTGCCAAATGACCGCTTTAGCTGCGGTTTTACATGCGGCCAATTACCGCCTGCACAACAACATACAACAAAAACTATTTGTCAAGGTGTATGCTGCTACAACAACAACAATAACTGCTTGTCTGCCAATATAGCAATAACAGCAATTGCAATGGTGGAAATTACGCGTATGGCTACAGCAACAACAGCAAGCAGCATGCAATTACAGCTTTTGCAACTAATTAAACTTGTATTTATTTTGTATTTGTATTGTGTGGATTGTATATTTGAAAATTTTACACGCCAACAGCAGTCTTACCTACGTAGTACATAAGAAAAAGGCTTAAATTAGAAAATTAGAACTTAGATTTAGTTAGCACTTAGCGTATACTCACTAAATACCGTCCAGTGTGGTTACAATGTGCAATGCCTTATATTGCCCGCAGCAATTCATTATGTGTTAATAAAACTTAAAAATCTTTGAACAAAAAATTTTGCTTTTGCTTTGCGTTAAATATACTGCAACCGAATGCAGTGACACGCGCTTAAAGTACATATGTATGGGGTATATTAAGGTTGATATTAAAACAAAAACAATGTCACACAGCTTATTTGGAGAAGCGTTTTTGCTGCCGCAAACGGTATATGTCATTGGCCGGTGGCGCTGGCGTTTGGCCCTCCTCATCGCTGTCGTCGCCGCCGGGCAGCATGCGTCGACGCTTCAGACTGCCCGCATCGCCGGTGCACACGCTGTCATCCACAATCCAGTGCACCGATTTGGCCAGGTCGAAGAGTTTCGTGTCGCAGCCATGATCGCCGACGGGCAGTGGCACAGCTGTGAACGAGAAAAAAAAAACATTGCATAATTAATAAAATAAATTGTATAACAAATAACAGTAAATACGAACCGTCGGGTAGTTTGATGCGATTGAAGATATCGAAGAGCATTTCAATGGAGACAAATGGACCGCGGAAGGACACCGGCGGCGGCAGCTGTGCACACAGAGAGGCCAAGGCCGGCGGCTGAGGGAAGGTGCCGCCGGCTAGCGGGTGCTCGCCGGGATGTGCGTTCACTTTGGGCTTGTACGGCACCATTTGCGAGAAGTCGGGGCGCGGCAGCGAGACTACCTGCTCCACATCGGGTTCATCTGGCTTAGCGGTTGCAGCGTTGGCGGCGCTTTTATTCGTCATAATGCCGACATTCTGTAAGGTGGCGAAGCATGCAAAACAATTTTTTTTTTTATAAATTAGTTTAAAAAATGTAAAAATTATGCAAATATGTGCTAATGAGTTGTTTTGTACGTGAGTATGTCATTGCGCTAGTGGTGTGCGTAATGTAAAGGGCAAGCTGTGTCAGCCAATTTTCAAAACTTACGTAACTCTTCTAGCATTTGCGGCGCGTGCAGCATTGAAATTGCAATTACAAATGCATGCGTACATATAAGTGAAACGAAATACACGAAAAGCTCACAACAACTCACCTCTGTGTAGCCGATGGAGCGCAGCTCGACACTTGTGCAGGGATAAAGATCCAAAAATTTATAACGATCCACCAGTTGCGCGGTCTCTTTGCCCTCGTACTCCTTCAACTGCAAGTAAATATAGCATAGTTTAAGGCGCTAAAGCCACAGATATGAAAATAAGCGCTCACATTTTCCAGCACAGCGCTGCGGCGACGCTCGACTTTCACAATACTCGACAAATCGCCAATATTCGACTCAAATTCCAAAAAACGATTCCATACATCCACACTAAGCGCCGGCGTTAGGCCACCCGATGACAGCACACGCTCGAACAGCACGCGCGTATTGTTATCTTCGTTCAAATGTGACAGATAATCTATGTAACACATGACATACTCCGGACTGCCGCCGAAGCGTTTCAGACCGAGTTCGAAGATGCGAAAAGCAATATCCTTATCTTTCGAACAATAGTACTCCATTAATGCCGCGGCCACGAACACGTGATAGCGTGAGCGCACATCTTCACGCCCCTTCTTGAAGACAGCACGCGCGGATTTGATGCCCTCAGCGCGGCGCGCAAACTTCATATATTGCACATAAGCCTGCAGGTGGGGGGAAGAAAAGTATTTTTTTATTATTAAATGACTAACAAGAAGCCTGCGCATGCGCGCACAACCTACCAGTGTTGGATCAATGTCGGGTATGGATAGCAATTTATTGTACATGGCATGTACTTTATCATACTTCATCCGTCCCTCCTCGAAGTCTGCGTAAGCAAAGTAGAGCAGCGCATTTTTATTCAAGACGCCGTTAATAGAGCGTTCTAGTATGTTGGCGCATTCGTCGCCAAAGATTTTGGCAGCTTGCGTGTCCTGTATAAAATGAAAAAAACGTATTAAAAAATGTATATTTGTGATATGCCAGTTTATATATAATACAAGCTAGTGAACACAGTGAGTGGGCGATGTCAATGGAAGCATCGATGCAGTTGCATGTTCAGCATATTTCAAGTGTTTTTCAATAAGAAAAACTGGTTATTTGCAATTATTTATAATTATTTGCCAACAAATTCATAAAAATTCTCAATTTTTGCTTAAAACAGCTGTCATGTAAATGCATCAATACAACCATGCATCATTTTAGAATAGTTCAAAATAAAAGAAATTGATTATGGCATTTGTAATAATATTGTGTTGCGCAGTGCGCGCATAACACAGCGTTTTATTGGCAACTTTTCCAGCAAGATTTCGTTTTTGCACATGTAAGCATTCCAGTAAGTTGTTTGGTACAGCGCGCACCTTGACTATGTAGCACCTCAAGATTAACAGGAAACACAACATATTACTGCTAATCAATCGTAACCGCAATAACGGTGTATTGCCTTTTCGCCAGCTGTTAAATTTAAAAAATATAATTATACGTTTATGCAACACAATACGCACGCCTTTTTCCGCCAACGCTTGTGCACTTTGATCTAGATATTGCGCGGCCTGATGCCACACGGCTGGATGATGTGTGAGCACCAGCAGGCATTGCTCGGTGGCGAACATAACACGCCGTGTTATGAGTGCGGTGTCCTCCGTGCGCAGTGGATTTGATTTCTCAAATGCAATGAATTTCTTCCATAAGTCCACCTGGATTAAAGAATGATTATATTAAAAATAAATAAACGTTAATTATTATAGTGCACAAACCTGTTTCATTTCCTCCTTGGAAAGCGTCGGTGGCACGGCGGGCAAATTACGATTCAAGCCTTTAGTAAGTATCTCAAGCTCCTTAGCAACGCGTCGCGCGTTCATATAATCTCTGAAATATATATAAGTTTTTAATATTGGGTTAAGCATTGCAAATAAATTTGCGTAATTACTTTGAACGTTCCAAACTCATTTTCTCTGATATTATAGGATTTATATTATGCTCAAAGGCTATGTAGTCTTTCCATAATTGTTCGATGCCTACTATGGGCGTAACCACTGCCTTCTGATAAACTCTACGCACTGCGGTGATTTTCTGATTCTCCGCATAACTACCCACAGCTTCCACGCTACGCAAAAAATGTATATAGTCCTGCCAAATTGAAAACGAATGCAAATCCATGCCAATTTTCTCCAAAGCAAAGTCATAAGCCTGTGCCAGCTTTTCTCTAAAACAGGCAATAATTTAAATTAATATATAATATTTGACTAAAATAACATGTAAACAACTTACTTGTGTGTACTCAAGCCCGCTTTGGTCTCTTTTACATATGTCAAATATAATTTCCACAAATCTATATTTAAAATTTTAACTAATGAACGCTGAAACAATTTTTCCACACGTTCAAAATTTCTGCCTTTCATCTCTTGCTCTATATAGATCTTCCAGTAGCGTGCTGTTGTGGGAAACACATTCACTAACGATTCGTACAAGCTACGCACATCGTTTACCGGTCGCGTTTGTGCCTCACGCAGCAATACCGACCACGATTCAATATCGTAGGGACGCATCTCCACCACCTGTTGCGAACGCACCAATCGTTCGTGTCCCCATTCCTAGAATTCAATAGTTATTTGGAAAATTAATATTTGCAAATATAATGTAGCATATTTTATTGTTTACTCACTATATCTATTTTAATTTGATCGCGTACGGACATTTTTGCAGCTCAGCTTCACCCACGCGGTTACCGTTCTTTATCCACTTAAACACACTTGTACCCACTCCCCGAACACTTATTGTAATTAATTTGCAGCTTTTTTTGTTTAAAATCACTATTATTTAATTAAATTATTAATTTTTCTGCAAGCGCGAAAATTTGCTGAAAAATGCCGCAATTTTTTCTTTTTTTCTTTTGTGAAAAAGCTAAACGTCACTAGCGTCAAGAAAACTCACCTCGAATAATTAATGCTGCCATATATGAGTACTCGTATAAACAAAAATAAAAACTAAACGTACAAAGTGATCACATTTTTTTCATTGAACTTATGTGTATCTAAAAAAAAACCTTTCATAATTTATTCATATACATACATATAATATATAGTAATTTACACAAAAGCTGTTTTTAGTTTTTTACATATTCAAATGGTTAAATGCTCGCACAGGGTAGGTATTTTCATTTTTTAAATATCAAGGAGTGGCATCACTTTGCGAAACAAAGAAAAGACAGTAATGGCAAAAATGACGGATGATTGAGATTTGAAGTGAAGGCAGAAAGTGAATGAGACGTCTCGTTTGAATTAAAGTTACAATTGGGAAAACAGCAGCAAAGTTTATAAAAATCGTGCGTCCACATAAAATAGACAATAAATCGAACTGCAGCATATACTTTACATATATTGGAGTAAAACTTGAACATTACAAACCCAAAACTCAAAACGTATGTCCATTGTGCAAAGTAGCAGTAGCATCAGTAGGGGAGAAATCCAATGAAAAATTAAAAACGAAAAGGGAGCGGAAGCAACTGCAAAAGTAACGTCGTCTCAGCCGCTGTTAGCGCTGCCGTGACAGTTCCCCTCATATAACGTCGGTTTCGGTAACGCTGCCGTTGCTGTCGTCAACAAAATAAAGTGCTAAGTGTGTGAACGCGGGTGTTGGAGACGTTGGTGCTGGTCACTTGACACGAGAAATTACAGAAAAAACGGAGCATAAAAGTTTAGTTGCAATATATTTCAGAAAAGTTGCCAAAAACGTGAATTGGCATACAAAATTATATATGCTGGGGTTTAATCACTTCTAACATACCCACCCACCGTCAGCCTAATCGCCAAATGCAACTCGCAGCCAAAGTGTCCCTTAACGCTTACACCGAAAGAAACACCAACGTCATACCTAAGCAGAAGCAACAACAAATTGGCAATTTAGCATATCAACAGCGATATACATATATCAAAATTTAATCCAAGTTTCGGACAGCAACGTATGTAGGCGTTCACAAAACTCCGTGTCCCACACCAAATAACGTCGAAGCACCATCTGCCGCCCGCGCGCTCTGTGTAAATCTTATCAATTCCCTTTAAAGAATCACTGTCGTCGGCGTGCACAGTGGCGATAAGTCTCAACGCAAAGCACACATAAAATAATAAGTTTAAAAATATAGCACAAAAGTGAGAAAAAGTAACAACACATCGCTGTACTTCTTGGTTTTACTGGGATAATTGTTTCTCGTGGAACTAGTGTTCACTTATTGGCTGTAACAGCCATTGCTAATCGGAGGGTATACTCTACACCAACGTACAATAGCTAAGCGGCATGGCACGCGGCTTTGATCATTTATTTAAATTATTAATTATAGGTGATAGTGGTGAGTATGTCCAATTGGAGTAGACATATGTATATGTACGTGTGTAGTATATTTTGTTAAAAATGCATCACCAGGGAATTTGGGTCAATTTGGGCATAAGATGCATCCCATAAGTTAGCTAATTTTAGCCAACTACATACATAAGAAACTAAAATAACAGCACCAACTGCCTATATAACGCATAAAACGATGGATGACTAATTCTATTTGCTGGCCGTTGGTCGCAGTCGTGTATGCTTGCTGACTTACTGGCATGTTGTTGCTACATTTTAGTATGCATGATAATTCTGAGCATGTATGATATGTGCTTCGAGGGCAGTATATTTTGACCAACATTCTTTTTAACGTTTAATGTGGTTATTATTGCTAGATACGCATAACAGTAAAAAAATTTGCTAGTTAGTTTGATAAAATATTCGCTATTCATTGTACGTAATGTGTCAAATTATTTTCATGTCGCATTTGAGTGTAAACAGACTAGAGTTTGCTAACTTCTATTTATATGTGCAACTAACTAAACTAATCGCTGCTTAACCTCTTGGCACACACACAAACTCATTAAGTGTTGAAATATTTACCGTGTTTTCTAATTTTCTTTTTCGACTTTTACTTTCGCTGGTTTAAACTTTTAATTATTTGTTTTTTTTTCGCGCTGCTTTACGCTTGTAGGTGTTGGAAAGTCATCATTGCTGATACGCTTCTCAGACGATACCTTCGCCGGTACCTATATCACCACCATCGGCGTAGACTTCAAGATACGCACCGTTGTCATTGATGGGCTACGCATCAAGCTGCAAATATGGGACACAGCCGGACAAGAGCGCTTCCGCACTATAACGAGCACCTACTACCGTGGCACGCATGGCGTAATCATTGTGTACGATGTAACAAATGGCGAATCATTTGCGAATGTACGACGATGGTTAGATGAAATACAAAATAATTGCGATGTGGTCAATAAAGTATTGGGTAAGTTCATAGCATAGGTAAATGTCACAACACAAAAACCAATGATAAATTTCTTCATTTATAGTGGGTAACAAAAATGATGATCCCGATCGTAAAGTGGTCATCACAGAGGATGCGCAGCGCTTTGCGCGTCAAATGGACATCGAGCTGTTTGAGACATCCGCCAAAGACAATATTAATGTGGAAGAGATGTTCCTCGCCATAACGCGACAGGTGCTGCAGCATAAGCTGCGTAATGCGCAAAATGAGCAGCAAAAGGACAGTATCACTTTGAAGAAACAGCAAAAGAATAAACGAAAAAGTAAATGTTGCAGTTGAAACATACGCCGCCCCACCACCACAACGGTTTTGTGTACAACGCGCAATAAAACCACAGTACTCAGCATATTTTAAAAATATATATTATATATAAAATACAAAACATACCACATACTACACATATACATATGTACATCAACAACAAAAAAAAAAACGCGTATACGCAAAAATAAACACACAAAATAAGAAAGAACAGAAACCAGTCCAGGTCTAGTGACAACGCGCGTACAATGTACACGAGTATATGGGTTAGCATGGTCACGTGAGTTGTCAAAATATATAGCAGTAGCGGCAGCAGTTTGTGTTGCATGTTTCACAGCATACTGCAGTGCAAATAAGTATTTTTATAGCAGTTATAAAAGTGCTGCGGTATTCTAAAAGTGTAGGAACAAATGTGTGTTGTAAGAAAACATTTTTGTAAAACAAAATATGAAAACAAAAAAAATTAAATCACACCAAAACCATATACATATATGCAGCAAACTGCAATAGCATAGCGTTTTATAAATACACAGTTATTTACATGCATGTATGCATACATATTAACTAATACATTTACATATATACAATAGCAAACACAGGACGTGCATACAACATATACATATAAAAAAGATATTTTTTAAATGCTAAAGGTAATCTAAGAAGCCTACATTGATTAATTAATTATTTATTAGTTTGGTTTAATTACCTTAATGCTACAGTAACACAAGTTTGTTATTTTAATGCTGCATCTTTCAACTGGTATTTATTTCGTGCATAAGAAACACTTTCGTTTATAAAACTGTATTCAATTATTAGTAAAAAAAAGTAAAGTCTACTAAATATAAGTGATATTACGTCTTACCATGTCAAAAAAAAATGAAAATACTTTTATAATAATTAAATATGTCTGTGTTGAAAATTTGTCATTGCGAGCGGAACATCACTTTTTCACCATACTCCATGGTTGATATTTTTCTGTTTTGTAAATTATTATTTTGTAATTGTAATTTCCTCTAATGTTGGTTGTAAAGAGAAAATAATACACACTCAAGATAGAGTTCAAGAACATACCTCAAGAAACACCGTTATAATACCCATATGTGGTCAAATTCAACGCCAAGTAATTCCCACGACTACCGGCGCCAGTTACCGGTATTGACCACGTTCCTACGACAATCGGGTCTACGTAACCGGAAGGACTGTGAACTCGGCAAATTTCTGTCTCTAATTTCACCAGCGACATGTAATTTCTGCGACTACTAGTTTTTAACGGTTTTTTGCCGCTCTAATAACAATAACGGTAAGCATCTTTTTTTATAACTTTTCTAAATATATTTTATTAAAAAATTTAATTACAAAATATAAATTAAATTTATTGCGAAAAGCGGCTGCGCATCAACCGCACCATTATTACAAAATTATGCTAAATTTAGAAATCAAAGTAATACATTTTTATTAATTTATTTCCAGAGCAGTGTATAGAAGGCATTAGAGTTAGAAACAAAAATCAAAACAAAAAAAAAAACGACATAATGGCATTCGAAGAACGCGGAGCGTAAGTCAGAAGTAGTTTCGGCACGTTATGTACATAGATATATCCACCCACTTTCGTGCTTGGCAGTTTTGACGTCCGCCTCAAAAAGCCCCACCTCTTATTTTCCGCATTGTGTGCAGCCATCGTATTTTGCCACAGGGAAGGCGCGCGTCTGGCGACACGACACCAACGCATCGCCGGAGTAACCTGGCGGGCACTTGCACACCGCCAAGTGAGCCTTTGGCTCGCAGGTAGCGCCCGAAGCGCACTTGCCAATGCAGGGATTCACACACTGATAGTTGATGCACGCCTTGTTGTCGGGACACTCGTTGTTGCTCAAGCACTCACCCTGCATGTACAAAAACAAGAAGTGTAATTACCAAAACTAACAAAATAAAGGTACTTTGTGCATACCCGCGAGCAGTGCGACAACGGATTGCCCGTATAGCCCGGCAAACAATTGCAGACCGGTCGCTCACGTCCAGTATTGTCATGGCCGGGGATGCAGAGCGCATTTGTGCCGCAAGGATTTGGCTCGCAGAGATCCTCTGTTATAATTGAAACAAATATTATTCAAAACTTAACTTACAAACCACAAAATACATACCCTTCGTGAATGGGCGACAGCGCACAAACGGATCACCGGTCATGTCGCGTGGGCAGCTGCAGACAGGCGTCAAACCGCGCAAATTGCAGTCGGCACCAACGCCGCATGCGCCATCACATGTGTTCTTGCAGATGCCGTAGAAACAAGCCGGACGATTTGACGGACAGTCGGAGTCGCCATAGCACTCGGGACGACATTCGGTGTACGGCGAGCCAATGTAGCCCTTAGGGCATTCGCAAACGGCGCGATGTCCAGCGACTGTGTTGCAGGTGGCGCCTATGCCGCACTGCTGGCAAGCGGGCACGCACTTGAAGTTGCTGCAGGTGTCGCGTGCGCTGCAATCGCCATCGTGCTCGCATTCGTGTCGACAGCCGCTCAGTGGATTGCCCTGTGGGTGCACAGAATTAAAATATTAATAACATTGTCGTTATTATATAGTGCTATACTTACAGTGAAGCCATGTATACATGAACAAGTGGGCACACCATTCAAAATCTCACATTTGGTATTGACACCACATGGGCTGGGATGGCACTGTTCGTCTGAAAGTAAAATAGAAATATTTTTTGAATTAGTAATGGCAGTCCTCTATAATAGGATCAGTGGTTAGTAGCCCGATAAAGTACTCGCCAGCTACTTATTACTTATAACAGTATAATTTTCTTGAAGAAATCGCCAGAACATGTGAAAAAGATCTTCTAGTTCGAAGGATTAAGCAGTAAACTTGCCTCAACTGCCTTAAAAAAAATGAAAAATCTACACAATTAACGACGAGTTACATACAAATTCAACATAACCTCAAAATACCAGCCAATATTGAATTGATCACTTTAATGGGCTAAACATTTTGATATAGAAGCTTTTGGAATGCGTGAAACATCAACTTAAGTGAATATCACTTATTATCTCGCCGTTGCTGAAGGTATTTATTTGTTTTTTATTCTTTTCGGTTTTTAAAAAGGCAGTATCCCTATCCGAATATGAGCGAAATAACGGAAATCGTACAAAAAATACGCCAGTCTTTTCCGTTGTTGTTATTGTAGCATCAGAAAACATTCCTGAAATAATTTGTAGAAATGCTGCCAGGTTGATTGGCCTTGTCGTGATAAAAATTCGGGTCCGTTCAGGTGACGTAGATCCGGCGTTTGAAGGAACGGGCCAGTCTTTCATCATAAAGATTGGTTGGATTATTTTATATAAAATGTTACAATCTCCTTTTCGACTTTCGCTGTACAAACCCCGTCTTAGAAGCTGATGCGACATTTATGCGGATGATATTTGTATCATAAGATTGAAATCATAATTCTGTTTAGTAAAGAGCTTTCAGTGAATGCTGGATCCCTTCCGATTATGTCCACCCGACTGTTTTGTGAACGGATCTGCGGTCATCGCGGGATTCGTTGTCAGAAATGGCGAGCTCTTTTTCGAAAGAATTTGGTGCGCAGGCTCTCGAGATTTGATCGAAAGAGACTTAAAATTTGACGAAACCCTCTGGTCGTATATTATGAAATTTTTTCACGAAATCCTTTCCTTTTTTACGCCAAAACCTGTATTGGGTATGAACCACCATGAAATTGGTCAAAAATTTTATATATCTACTTGCCCATATTTAAAAATTATTGTCCATTCTTTGGTCTTACGTAATGGAGCACCCTTTATTATGACATTCTTGATATCATAAAGAATTTTATTTATTTCCTCGCCTGGCAGATAAGTAAGCAGTGATTTGTTAACGATCAGCAGTTTGCATTGTCGGCTAGTGACGACGACGCCATTAATAACGTATGCGGCTCTGTATGTATGTATATTTTTCATTCGCACGCCAACGCATCCGACAGTAACATTGCGCGCTGCTGACCAGCACAATTTAGCAAATTAAGCGCACAGTTGCCTTGGCGATGCTTCAGCGATGCCGGCGCGCCTTTTCAGCTATGATAATTTTAGGGAAGCATTTATATACCCTAAACAGGGTGTGTTAAATTTATTACGAATTGTGTAGTATACAGAAGGTAATGCTGAAAACCGAATGAAGTATGTATGTACATATGTATATATATTAGCCGGTTTAGTATCCGTTCGTCGGTCTTTCCGCCAATATACAAGGTTTATCCGGAAAGCAATATAATGATTTTCTTCCGCCGCGACTGTAGTTCGGACTGTGACCGAATATGACCCAAAGCAATGTTACGGTCTTCGACTATATTGTTCAGATCGGACCAATATAGCACATATGTAGCTGCCATAGAAACTGGTCGATCACGTTCACCCGACAGTCGGGTCTACGTAACAGGAACGAACCCGGATTTTTATTCGGCCAAGGACTGTCAACTCCAACGACAACCGAACAAAATAAAAATCGTTTGTGCTGTGAAGGGTATTATAGCTTCGGTACAGCCGAAGTCAACGCTTTTTCTTGTTTTTCCTTTTTTAATTCTTTATTTTGTTTGCTCTCCATTGCTTTTTAAAATATATTACGATGCAAAATCAATAATTCGCGCGGAACATGAAGGTGAACCGGAACCCACAGCTGATCTGCTAAAGTGTGTGACTTCACTCTTGACTTTTTTCGCTCTTCCTTTTTTGTAATACTCGTATTTTCCATTATATATGTATGTATATGTTTTTGCACTTGTGTGTGTTTGTGTCTGTGTGTACTGGCGTTGCTTGAGAATACTTGGCGCCAAGCGTTCACTTCGGCTCCCATAGCGCTGTCGCTGAGGTAATGCATAATAATCATTACCATAAATGAGCAGTAATCGCATATTCGCGCTAATAAATTAGTAGCAAAAATCCAATTGTAAAAGGCAGCTAATAAGCTGATAAATATGTGGGCTGACACGGGAAGCAAGGCAGCTGCGCTCAAACGCACGCAAACAAGCGCAATTTTATTAATGAAAATCATTAAAAAAATATAAATATTTTTAATCACTACAAATTATACGCCTAAAACTGAATTACGTGCTGAAAATAGCAACAACAACATTTTTTTTTATTGCGTCGCATTACTTTTGCGGTTTGGTTAGCCAAGCGCTGTGGCTTTGCTTTGTTATTACGGATTAATTAAACGCCCCAACCACATAAGATTTGCCGCTTATCCCCCGCACAAGATCAGGGTTAAACACGACTAGCCGCAAAAAATTGTTTACAAACAAATTCTCGCATTTACGTAATTTTTTAGCGCACTGGAGGCTGGTGCAACTGGGCGTATGAGTAACATTCACTTTGCCTAGAAATCGGTGCATAACTTGCAACATTCTGTTACGCAATGCGTCACACGTGTGCCTTGCATCAGTTCAGTCTAAATTACAGCTAGTAAAGAGCAAATCTTGAAGTCGGATGTGCGCGTGGGCTTCGAGCTTAGTGGCACTGCGCGGCGCTTAATGTCTGCTTGACTTTTCTATGAAACCGGGTGTTATGTAATCACAGGTTTTCACTGCAGACCGGTCTTAAAGTTGTTTGTTCTCACTCAGTGACTAAATAGACTATTGCACTGGGTGAATTATTGTTGTCTGGGGCTTACATAATTGGCTTCTTAGCTCAATGGCTTCGTGGTTTCTCTAATTCTGAAATTCCGTCTTGTAATACCTCATAATTTTGGGCTACGAATTGCTTAGTTTTGGTATACTTAGTACTATGGAAACTGTTGACTTCTCGAAAAGGTATTAAGATTAGTGTCAGACCTGAGTTATATCGTTCCACCCGACTTTGGTGCGTAAAAACCGAAAAAAAAAAATTTTATATAAATTTTAAATAAATAACAGTTTGGAAATGGATTTCGTAATATACTCTAAGTCTGGATCGTTTTTTATATGTAAAACCAAATAGAAATCCCCGTAGAGCCTTTTTTAATTGTCTTTAAAGATTCCGTCTTCAACTGAAATTCTCTTAAGGACAAATTTTTTGTTGTCAGGTTGATATTAGATTTCATTCGGGACTCGCCTTTAAGCTATTTCTTCGTAGAATTTTTTTTTTTCGAAATACACAAAAATCTTTCTGTATTCCTCCCACCGAATGCCTGTTTCATGAGCTTTCGCCCTAAAGAGTTTTGTTGCTGGACTTGCATTCCAGAGAAAAAAGAAAAATATGTCTGATGATCATTAGAGAGGACAAACAGACCTTCTATACTAAGAGCTTATTGAAGCTTTAGAGCTGTGGTCTCAACCAAAGTCACTGAGGCAGTTTGGGATTACTTTTCTGAGACACTTGCGGATCCGATTTACGACAAACAGATTAAAAAACCTTACGCAATGTTATATAAGAACTAAATACCAGATTTAAGGTCTTGTTGAGATTCGGATACTCATATTGGTTGCGTATAACGAACGCGGAAGTACATTCCAGTACCGGAACCGCATTCTATCAAGCCCAATGAAACAGCTCCACCACGTTTAACATTACTATTATACTAAGTGAACTCACCAGGATCAACACGATGGCAGGAAGTGAATGGATCGCCTCTGTAGCCTGTGGGGCAACTGCAAACGGCAACGTGATTTTTGGGCTGTAAAAGGAAAGGATAATAGAGTAACGTGTACAACAAAAATCGATCTTCTACAAATCATTTTCCCGAGCTCAATAAGCTTACCTCACAATTGGCATTAAGACCACAAGCGCCCACACAGGGATTCACACAGCGATTATCCTTGCATTGCAAATCGCCACGGCAGTCGATGTTGTCCAAACATTCCCCACGATTGCAAGCTGTCAGCGGATTGCCGCTATGGCCAGGTGGGCAGGAGCAGACGGGACGACCGCCAGCATCCTGGCAAATAGCATTCACACCGCAAGGATTGCCATGACAGGCATCAGCTAGAAAATGAGAGGGAGAAAAGTAGAAAATAGAATGAACAGATGTGTACAATGTGTGATAATATGGGAAGCAGAAGCGAAGAGAGTCAATGGACGAGATGTTAAGGCGGTTATGAGGTTATGAACCCAAAAACGTTGTGACGATGCCAAAGTGTAGTAGATAATTATGAATGTGGTGCGCGTTACTCGGAAGTTTGTGCTTCATGTGACAGCATTAGTGATTTTTTACGAATTTATAATTTTTAAATACCGCTGGCATCTCGTGCTGTGTACTGTGACGGGCTGCTGGCGGAGGTGTAATATGTTCGATACGTGCAGTTGACGCAACGTTTGTCTACGTTTTTACCTAGAACCTCCGGAAAGCTGCTGATTGCGGCGAGCAGGAGCACAAAGCTCAAGGCGATTTTTGAAGGCTGGAAAAGAGAAAGAAGTGTAATTTAATATTGAGATCTCTTGACGGCTTGCTATCGATGCTACAATTATTAAGTCGAATTTTGGAGACATCAACTACCCATTATGTCTCCAATTCGTTCCCGAACCCCAGATTTTCTCTGTATTTTCTACTCGTTTTCAAAAAAGAAAAAATAACACATTGGCATAACCCAAATTTTAACTAAAAATTAAGAAAATATAATATTATATAACAATTTTTTTAATTAAAAATAAAAAATAAAACAATTAAAATTTAATAATTCCATAAAAAATTTAATTAAAAATTTTATAAATTAAAACTTATTAAAAAAAATTAAAATTAAAAATTAAAAAAAATTTTAAAAATTAAAAAAAAATCCATTTAAATTTTTCTATATTTTCCCTATATGTCAATAATTAGTTAATTCGTCAAATTTTTATTGCTCTAGCGCTCAACCCGCTCTCTGACTTCCATATTTGCATAGTTTTGAACATTTAGCTGTCAATATGTCAATATTATTATATTTGCGAATGTTTAAATATTTAAACGAGTTGAAAAAATCCCTAAAGTGAATACATACACACATACGCAAAATTATGCATAAGCAGATGATGACACATTTGTGACACTTGTGATTGTTTTTTTGTTTTTGTTTTTGCGCAAATATTTGTTGTTTTTTGCAAAATCTTGTTGCAGCTCCATTTATAGAAAAGATCGTGACCAATTTGCTTGGAAACAATTAACTGAAAAATCAAGTTCACTGCATTGTCTACGCCTACGTACGCTTTGGCCGGTTTTTTAGCTGCTCAATGGGTTATCGATTTTTTTTAGCGCAACCGTATAAATGGAGTCGTACAAAAGTTGACTTGAAAAAGTTATAATTATTATTTTTCCGCGAATTTTTGATTTCATACAAAAAAATTGGTCATAAAAATCAAGTTTTTTAGCGAAACACTGTTGGTGCTTAATATTATTTTTTTATTTTATAATATTTTTTCTTTTGATAATTTAAATTTTTTTTTCAAAATTTATTAATTTTTTTTCCAAATTAAAACAAATAAAGTTAAGCACAAATAAATAAAAACAGCTGAAAATGATTACGAAATTAAAAAAAAATAAAGTCTCTCCAAATTGTTTTATTGTTTTTGTTTTTTTTTTAATACTCATTGCCTTATTTAAAATATTAAAACATTTCTTTTCGCTGCAAATTTTTAAATTGATATAATTTTTTATGCTTTCTTTAAATTAAAAATTTTCAAACAAATAAAAATTTACTTTATATCTAATTTTTTTATATAATTTTGTAATTAATTATAGAATTCTAAAATTACTTATTACTTACCTTATTTTTTATATATTTTTTTTGATATTGCCATTATTTTCTAACCAAAATAAATTTTTTTGAAAGAAAAATCATTTAAATACCTTTCTAAATTTTTTAAATATGTTTTAAATCGCTAATATTTAATTTTTAAGTTTTTTTTTGGAAGTTCAAGATATTTTTTTTTATTTAAAATGTGCATATTTGGTTATCTTAATTTTGAAATACTTTTTTTTAATTTTGAAATATTTTTTGCGTTTATTTTCTAACCAAATTAATTTTTTTAAAGAAAAATCATTTAAATACCTTTCTAATATTTTTAAATATTTTTTAAATCGCTAATATTTAATTTTTAAGTTTTTTTTTGAATTTCAATATATATTTTTTTTTAATTTTAAAATATGCATATTTGTTTATCTTAATTTTGAAATACATTTTTTTAATTTTCAAATATTTTTTTGCGTTTATATTCTAACCAAAATAATCTTTTTGAAAAAAAAATCTTTTAAATGCGTTTTTTAATTTTTTAAATATTTTTTAAATTGCTATTATTTAATTTTTAAGTTGTATGTTAATTTTAAAATATTTTTGTTTTTAATTTTGAAATATATTTTTTTTTATTTTAATTTTGAAACATTTTTTTTTGGTTTTAATTTTGAAATATTTTTTTGCGTTTATATTCTAACCAAAATAATCTTTTTGAAAAAAAAATCTTTTAAATGCGTTTTTTAATTTTTTAAATATTTTTCTTTAATATTTAAATATTTTTCTTTAATTTTTTTTAATTTCAAATATTTTTGTATATTTATTTTCATTTAACATTTTATCTATTTTAAGTTAATTTTCATGTTTTCATTAACATTTCTGGTAGTCAGTGTCCGAGAATCGTTTCTTGTCATTAAAAAAAAACCAAAAAAAACCAAAAATTTAAATAATAACAACTTTTGTGAGCATCACCGGCATACAAATTTCGCACTAAATTGGACTTTTGGCATATCACCTTTTGTCACAGTGCATTTAGTCATACGTTCAAACGCTTAAGTACATTTCTGTGTACATATGTACATACAGACACACTTAGAATAATTGTTATAGTTTTATTGTTGTTGTTGTTGTTATTTTTGGGTATTTTCAAAATAAAACACCAACAAAACTTTGTTTGAAATTTAAAATTCCAGTCACGTTCTGAATTCGCTAACTACAGCGCCCAAAGCCGATCGTGTTTTATTTCCCAGAGCGATTGCAACACCGTCATTCTTGGCAGACAACGCCAACGGCAGGAGGACTCACCATTTTGCTACGTTTTTATTGTTTTTTTAAACGCGTTTGTTTTTTGCGTTTTTCGCACACTAAATTAAATAACTTTAACAGCGCACACTGCCTGCTCGTTGTTGTTACACAGAATCGGCGGTTCTGTCTTGAAAACTATTTTCTGTATTTCAAAGATTCGTTGACGCGCGTCTCAGCTCACAAGCCACAACTGTTTGCGGTCTTCCGTCAATATTTGCCTTTTATACTTCCCGCTGCGTGTTTGAGCGCACACCTGAAGCGCT
>NW_026038334.1:0-25000 GCF_023373825.1 Bactrocera dorsalis
ACACACGCAGAAAATTATTTGCAATGGCAGTAAAATATGTCAGACCAAAACCCATGTATAGTTGCGTGCAATGTCACGCAAAAATATAATTGCAACCCTGTTTTAGCTGACATTTTACGTCGTTAAATTGTTAAGGGAGGTAAGTTTTAAATAGATTTTATAATTTTTATTTAAATTATAAAGATTTGTTACAGTTTTTTTGTGTTAAAAATGTATGCAAAAGGTGCGCTAATTCACAATAGCTATGCATGATAGTCATTCACAATAAATTGACCGAATCAGCCGTTCATATATCACTAGGGTGTTCTCGTGCCCTTGCAATTTTCGGTATAGTATTTTTGCAATCTGCAATCTTGCAAGAGCAAGAGAATACCCCTTATATGAATTAGGACAGTAATTCAGTGCTGAAACTATTCTTTGAGTCCTACGTGATCAGGATTTTCATGGTATTTATAAGAAAATAGAAGAAGCCCATTTGCTTTCAGCAAAGAGTGTGTCAGCGAGGATTCTGACTTCTGAATTATAGTAATATTTACAGACGAGTCAAAATTTAACATATTTGGCGGATCGGAAGACGCATACAAAGCTAAGGTTGTTGCGATAGTGTGTTGGTTACGTTTCTATCTACGCAATGATCCGAAGACAAACCAAGCATATGGATTGGGAATTCTTCTCGCATACTAATTGTGAACGTTATTGAATATTTTTGGGCTTTGCTAGACAGAAACATTCGCAACACAAAATTCTAACAAAGCTGATTTAAAGGAGGCACTCCTGAAGGGTGGCAAAAAATCACACCCGGAAAATACGAAAAAATTATCACACACCGCATTAAAAATTCAAAAAATAATACATTTTACGTTTCTCTGTTTAAAAATATTTGACGTTGATTTGTTTAAGTATTTGCTTTTAACGACATTATTAACAAAACAGTTCTGAAAAATAATTTCTCCGCATATATAAATATACACATAGGTACGTAAAAAACCCTTGTACTAATAAAAAATTAGAAAATTTTTTGTAAAATTTATATAAATTGTAGTTTTTTTAAAAGTAATGGCAAAACCTCTAACGACATTTCTAGCATTAAATCTTCGTTAGGAGACGTTTTAACACCTGGTAAAATAAAAGAAGAATCTTGACTAAGAAAAGTATGTAAAGAATATCTAACAATTTCCCGCAACAAAGCTTTTGACTTTAACTAAAGTTACTAATATCAATATATTATTAATATTAAATATGTGTACATAATTGATTTACATTATTCTTTTCCTATTATTGAATATCGAATTAAGCACAGTGTTGCACGTTAAAAAAAGTCAACCAGCGTAGTTATTTTTTAATTAATGAACATCTATAAGTATGAGCGATTCGTACAGCATCCAGTACCAGAGGTCATAGGCGCGTGAAGCACTAATTTAATTTTAATTGGTGGGTCAAAAAAAAGTCGACCGCATTTATTGTCAATGAAGAAACTACATGCTGTTTAGTGCTGAACAAAGGGCCTAAGTGTATTAGTAATCGCAGTCTGAAGGCGTTTGCATAATTTCTAATTATTTCACTTAAATATGTATGTATATAAGTGCATACTTGTATGAATGTCTGAAATTACGTGCCATATTGCAACAGTTTACTCACATACAAGTATATATGTATATAGATACCTACATAGTATACACATAAATCACACATCAACATTTTCCTAAGTTAAATTGTACTTATTTGGTGAAAGAACCTGCCTCTCACACAGTAAGAACTTCTTCTTTCTGCTTCATAAATATTTGTCTTCGTATTAACTTTGCAAATATTATTATTCTTGTATTTCAATTTCTTCCTACGAGACTTTGGTATTGGGCTAAAACAATTTGAGTGATTGAGACACTAAGTCATAAGTAAAAATGTAATTGCTTTATTTAACTATTAAGTTGACTATCAAACCCGTATTACTTGATTTTCTAAAATGAGATCATTTAAATTATTGTTTTTAATAGCACACTTACCTAGAATATATACTATATCGGTCACGTGCAATTCGTAAACCTCCCGGGCCCGGAGTTCTCAGGAGAGTCAGAGCTCTGCAAATACTTATTTCCTCTAACAATTCACAACAATGTCAATAATTAACAATACTTGCATGTAATGTTATAATTTAATGTTGTCTCAGCGGTCAAGGTGAAGGTTAAAAAACCAATTTCAGATCTGCATCAATGTCACTTCTGGACGCACTATCCGATCAATATCAATTATTATATGGCACCTGTATGTTATTTATGCCATCGAAAACATGTAATCTCGACAAAAAATACAATAGGGTGAAAGGAAATTTAATAAAAAAATATGAAAGATTAAAGCCCACCGTCAACAAACTGATTGGACTTTATCAGTGTGGCTCTAGACCTGGAAAATCAACAACCGACCACATATTCACAATGCGCCAAATCTTGAAAAAGACCTGTGAAAAAAGAATCGACACACACCACCTTTTCGTCGATTTCAAATATGCTTTTGACAGCACGAAAAGGATCTGAGTTTATGCCGCGATGTCTTAATTTTTTAACCCCGAAAAACTAATACGGCTATGTAAACTGACATTGTGCAGTACTAAAAGCTCCGTCAGGATCGGGAAGGACTTCTCCGAGTCGTTCGATACCAAATGAAGTTTCAGACTAGGCGACTCCCCATCTTGTGACTTCTTCAATCTGCTGCTAGAAAAATCAGTTCGAGCTGAGGAACTTAATCAAGAAGGTACTTAATCAAGAAGGTACAAACTTCTATAAGAGTGTACAGCTGCTGGCATATGCCGATGATATTGATATCATTGGCCTCAAGACCCGCGCCTTTCCAGATTGGATAAGGAAGCAAAGAAAATGGGTCTGGCAGTGAACGAGGGCAAGACGAAATATCTCCTGTCATCAAACAAACAGTTGTCGCACTCGCGACTAGGCTTCCACGTCATAATTTCGAAGTTGTAGATAGTTTCGTCTATCTTGGAACAAGTATTAATACCAACAACAATGACAGCCTCAAAATCTAACACAGAATAACTCTTGCCAACAGGTGCTACTTTGGAATGAGTAAGCAAGTGAGAAGTAAAGTCCTCTCTTAACGGACAAAAACCAAACTATATAAGTCACTCATTATTCCCGTCCTGTTATATTTTGAAGAGGCATGGACGATGATAACATCTGATGAGTCGACGTTACGAGTTTTCAAAAGAAAGGTTCTGCGAAAGATTTATGGTCCTTTGCGCGTTGCCCACGGCGAATATCGCATTCGATGGATCGATGAGCTGTATGAGATATACGATGACATTGACATAGTTCAGCGAATAAAAAGACAGCGGCTGTGCTGGCTAGATCATGTCATACGTATGGACGAAAACATTCCAGCTCTGAAAGTATTCGACGCAGTACCTGCCGGGGGAAACATAGGAAGAGGAAAACCTCCACTCCGTTGGAAAGACATGGTGGAGAAGAACCTGGCTACGCTTGGAATCTCGAATTTGAGCCATGTTGCGAAATGAAGAAACGACTGGCGCGCTGTTGTTAAATCGGTTATAATCGCGTAAGCGGTGTCTACGCCAGTAAAAAAGTACTAGTACTTCGTAACTTGAACGTTTTTTCTTTTCCATAGGCTTCTATAAAATTATAACTAAATATGATGGCTTCGTACTTCGAAAAAAATGCTTCTATTATTTTATACGCGAAAATATATATGTAATACATTATATAAGTGTATTTTATAGCATAATGGGACGAAAATAGACTGAAATAATTAAGACAGTCAAAAATAACGAAAGTGCCACAGCTCTATCAAAAAAAATCAATATTTCTGAATGAATTTGTGGAATTGTAAACAAAGAAAAAACAATTTTAGAATGTGTTAACAATATGCTAACGGGCCCCGGAATACGTAAAACCCCCAGTGCTTCAGAACTTCCGATAGTGAAAAAGGCACTTGACAAATGAAAGAAAAAGCTAAGGAGTTAAGCAAGGTCAACTTAATGTTTTTTGTCAACCATGGGTGGGGTTATTTCAATCGTAAGGGAAAAATTAGACGGAGCTAGTGAGGCCGTTCAATACTAAGCTATAAGCTAAATATTTTAATTGAAACGTTATGTAATAAGTTTTGTAAACGTCATCTCGTTTTCGAGATTTTATATTTGGTCTATTGTGCATCTCTAGCAAATGCCAAGGAACTGTCAGAACCCGTAGGAGTTAAAAAAATATTTAAAAGTGCATACAAGTATTTCTAAGTTCATAATAACCAGTTGGAGAGCCAAGCGTTAATAATCTGAAAGTTTTCAATGTTGGTTAATGTGAGAGGAAGCCATAAACGAACTGAGTACTAAGCGTACACTCAGAGGAGAGTGCTAAGTTCAATCAGCAAGCACTGTAACTTAGCATTAGCAGCCGAGAGTAGCAAAGAAAAACAACTAGGCAAATGTATGGCAGTGTTATAACCAGCTATTCAGTTGGAAATTACTCGCGTCAAACAACAGTAGTGCTTGTAAGTAAAACGTTAACTTGTCTAATTTATTTGGTTGTTTGCGACCTTGTTATTAAAATATAATTTGATTGCGAAAAGTTAAAAATTATTGAATTAAATTTCACTAGAATATTAAATAAAGAAGGTATGCCTCTATGAGATATCGAAACGGTGAATAATTATCTACAATACCAAACACACACCTGCATAGTTACCAAAAAGAGTAACAAAGTCTGCGTGTTAACAAAACTGCGCTATGTGTGTGGAATAGTGGCTAGTGAGAGTGCGTTGCGTATGAATATATGTACATATGAATTGGTATGTGTGAATTGACGTTATAAACATATGGAAATAAAGTTGTGTTACCAGTGAATATAGTCAACCCTTTTCATGGAACGTTGTAACTTGTGGTTCATCGCGTTGGCCAATACACCGTGGCGACGTCGATGCTGCTGTTAGCAAGAATCAAACAAGTGGGACTCAGTGCATTACTAACAGCGCTGCCCAAGCGATCGCAGATGTGAATTTGAATGTGTCACGGTTTGTGTATGTGAATGTGATTTGTATTTCGTAATGTTAAAAACAACTTAAAGAAACGCTGTCAACAAACGCGATTTTAACGCTATTTTGGGCGTTGCCGCAAATGATTACGGAGCACCGTTCTACAATTTCGCTTAAAAACAGAGGTAACTCTTTTATTAACACACATATGTACACACATACATATGCACATGCGTGATCGAAACAACTAGTTTTTAGGTTTATATTTTTGAAAAAATTGTTATCATTAATACAGACCACTTCATAAAAAAAGTATGTATATTAAGTGAGTGAATAAACGTAACTCTATTTTGTTTAATGGCGAAGTCTAGAAGTATTTGTAAAGTAAAGATATAAGGGTGTATGTACATTCATATGAATGTGTGTTCATATGTATTTTGACAAAGCTAATTCCCAATACAACAGCAATTGATATACGGTGGCAGCGAAGTTGTGAGCCATAGACAGCGGCAACATGTTTACAATTTGTAAAGCACATTGTACATAAGTATGTACATATACATATGTACTATATAAGTAAATGCATACATATATTTGTTACACTTATATATAAATAAATACATGTCGAAATGGAAATTATTTCAATAATTAATTATTTACCAAACTAAAGTTACATCAATTAATTTATATGAACACAATATCCGTATAAATTGAGCATAAAAGTTCGCAGGTGTGATGGTCTTTCCAAATATAAATGTACTGAACTAATTCATTACATACTGTTTCAGATTTGTAAACTCTCACAATAATACAGTCATAAAGTAACTGTCTCACTTTTTTTTACAATGGCAAAAAGTGCATTTCAAGTTTTGATAAAAACAATGTTTTCAGATGATAAAAACACCATAGTTGTAAGAGTTGTTAAGGTTTACAGCAAATCTTTGGTATATTGCTAAGCGTTACTAGGTCGATTGAACATGTCCTGAACTTATTAAATACATATAGTAAGATTGCTATAAAGATCCTATAAAGTATATTTAATGATCAGTGTGACGATCGGAGTCGATTAAGCCATGTCCGTCCCTCGTATATACGCGCACTAATCTCTCAGCTTTAGAGATAACAATCGGAAATTTTATACTCGTTCATTCCTTTCTAGCAGCTGCACATTTGTTGGAACTCCAATTTCGAACAACTAGAACTACAGCTGTCATACAAACTGAACGAACAAAATTATGTTCATGTACGTATATATTTAACATTCAAGAAAGCTATTATATATGTACATATGTAATATTATAGCTTTATTGTAACCAAAGTTAACATTTTTATACTCTTGCAATTAGTTGCTACAGAGTATTATAATTTTGTTCGCCTAATGGTTGCGCGTACATATCACCTAAAACTAATCGAGATATTTATAGGGTTATACACATACATATAAATGATCAGGACGACGAGAAAAGTTGAAATCCGATTGATTGTCTGTCTGTCCATCCGTCCGTCGAAGCTGTAACTTGAGTAAAAAATTGAAATTGAAAATTGAACGATGGGCGTGGCACCGCCCACTTTTTGGTGAAATCTCATATCTCGGGGCCCGTCCAAACGATTTCGACAAACTTTAGTACGTGGCATTCTTTTGTCATTCTTATTGTGAAAATGGATGAAATCGGATAACAACAACGTCTACTTGCGATATAGCACAATTTTAAATTCCACTTGATTCGTTCAGTTCCCATTACACAAATCAAGAAGCAATTGATATAACGAGATAAAACTTTGCACAAATAATGTCTTTAGTGTGTGCTACCTTATGACCAAAAATTGTTTAAATCCTATAAAAACTGTTCAAGCCCCCAGGTTCCTGTAGATGACTTTTAATCGAATATGTTAGTCAATGTACGATATATATATGTAACTGAAATTAAGGGAAAATCCTTCTCTTATAATTGTTTGTCAAAAATTGGTTGAATCGAACCAATACTTACCCCCCATATACTTAATATAAAGATTTTCCAAAGTCGGGGTGACTTTGTACCGCATATATCGACCAATATACATATGAGTTATCCCAATGAAAATAAGAGAGCGCGTTTTATTCATAACTGTATCTATGTGCCTAAAATATATAAATTTCACCGAAAATTTGGTCTAATTAACTAATATCAGGATTTTAGAGCATCCAGCTGACTTTACTTTATATGATTGGTATTACACCTTAAAGTATTTTCCTGACTTTGATTCTTGCAAGTTGCAAGAGTATAAAATGTTCGGTAGCACCCGAACTGAGTTAGGAATGAATCACAGGAGCTATATAAGTATCACGATGAAATAAAGTCACTGCGATAGCGATACGTACATATGTATGTATATATATTAGGGTGTTTCATTTACAACTATTATATTTCTTCGCGGACACTTGAAAATTTTGTTTTTTATGTTGAAAAAAAAACGTATTTTCGAAAAAATTGAGTAAACGAATCGAAATCGAAAAACTTCCGAAGGTAGGTTGTAGGAAATTAAATTTCTGACAAAAAAGGTCTTAATTTTATTCAATAACTTTATAACAGTTTTTTATTTAAATTTTTATTTAAATCAACAATCGATATCTGTTATCTCATTGCAAAATTGTTCCTCGGTCTTACCCTCTGGTAAGTTACGTTGGCATCAGTAGAGTTCAATTGGCAGAAATTATCAGGTTGCATTGTCCTTTATTTACCAAAGGTTGTTGTTACACAATTGTCTTTAATTTAAATATATATTTTTTTAAGATGATCAAAAAAATGTTACATACAAAAATAGTTGTTGTATTTCAAACTTTTTTTATTGTTAATTGTGTTAGATATAATGAAATTATTAATATAAAGTCGTTGAATCAAGTTTTAGATACAAACATTTTTTTAAAACCTATATAACTTTTACTTTTTTATTAAATTGCAATATCTCTGAAATAAAACAATTTTATGACAAGAACGTTAAGACCTGTTTTGTTACAATTTTTATTTCCTACAACTTTTCCATTGTACGTTTTTCGATAAAACCATCCGTTCCTTTGAAAACTAAATTTTCATGTGTCCTTAGCGCGTTGGCCACGGCGAATATCGCATTCGATGGAACGATGAGCTGTACAAGATATATGACGACATTGACACAGTTCAGCGAATTAAAAGACAGCGGCTACGCTGGCTAGATCATGTTGTCCGGATGGATGAAAACACTCCAGCTCTGAAAGTATTCGACGCAGTACCCGCCGGGGGAAGCAGAGGAAGAGGAAGATCTTCACTCCGTTGGAATGACCAAGTGGAGAGGGATCTGGCTTCGCTTGGAATATCCAATTGGCGCCACGTAGCGAAAAGAAGAAACGACTGGTGCGCTGTTGTTAACTCGGCTATAATCGCGTAAGCGGTGTCTACGCCAGTAAAGAAGAAGATTGATTGATTGATTGAAAGATGAGGGATGCACCTCGACCTTTGATCTATAGTGCCCTCTCCTAAATCACATAAACTCACTTAGCCCCAGCGCATTGATGAAATCCAATAGAGGCGATGCAATCCCTATCCGGAAACATGGATCCAAAGGCCTTAATCGTCAGATCAGACTGCTGTGCAGTCGATAAGCAGGTGCTCCGGAGTTTCATTCTCCCTGTCGCAGAACCGGCAGTTATCGCAAGAGGATAGGCCCATGTTATACATATGCCTATTCAGCTTGCAATGGCCAGTATACCATGCGACCAGTAGCCTGAGTTTGTTCCTGGGGAGGTTTATTACAACTTTGAACCTAATCAAGTTGTATCCTCCAATTAGCAACTTGGCATGTCCCATACCGTGTGTTTGTTGTTTGCTCTTCCCTGCTCACTCCTTCTTCCTTGCGGAGCAGCTCCTTTATGGTATGGGGACCTACCCCAGTAAAGGGTTCGGATCCTACCATCTTGGTGGAGGCTGCGGAGCGGTCGAGCTCGTCCGCCAGTTCGTTACCGGCTATACCTCTGAGACTAGACACCCAGATTAGGTGTACCTGGTTTCGTTCCGCAAGGCTGTTCAACCATTATCTGCACTCCTGCACTAGTAGCAATTTGATCTCGTAAGAGAAGATCGCTTTTAGAGCCGCTTGACTATCGCTGAGAATGACTATTCGCTCATTGCAATAGTTGCGATGGTGATTTATTTCTACACGCCGACTTAGGGCAAAAATGTAGATGAATGTAGATTGGGGGGTTTCAATAAAACTCGACATATGTATATATTTAAAACGTTTCATACATAATATATTCCTTTTAAGATTTACTTTAAGCAAAAATTACCAATATTGAAAGAGTTTTTCACATGAATAAATTTGGTAAGACCATAGAATTTTAGAATAATGAAACTCTTTTGGAATACATTTTTTGTCACGCAGTGATCTATAAATCAGTCAATAGCGAAGCATTTTCCAATTAGTATCTTCATACCTCTATATTTAAAGATTTTTTAAGCTGGTGATGAAGGGAACATAAATTAAAAATTTTCCTTTTCGGAATTAATATATTTGTCAGTAATTTTCAAGGCGTAATAACGTAAATTAATTGATTCATAAGGGCGAGGGTTGGTTAATGCACATGCGCATCTTAATTTTGTAATCCACTCACTCAGACTGATTGACTTCAAGTAAATGATTTTATGTTGTCATTATAACATACTATATATCTGCCATGCAAACTGACCGACCAAAATCAAGCTCTTGTATGAAATCTTATATACATTATAACAAAAAAGTACCCGAAAATTGTAAATAAAACGCAAACTATTTAATTATTCATCAACGTTTATATTGTCGCCTTCAAAGTACATAAGTTTTTGAATCACAGTAAGCCTTTTTGAACATTCGCAATGATTCAACTGATTGACAGATCGCGTTTATATTTGGAATAGGAATTAAGGTCAGTCCTACCAACTATTGAGTATGAAACATCATTTACCAGGGGATTTGAATTACAATTTCCGGGTGCTTTTTATCTTAATGTATAATAAGTAAGGAAGAGCTATGTACATATGTTCAGGTATAACCAAACAATTCATACTCATGCAACTCATGGATCAAAGCTAGGGAAATTCCTGCTTGTTAGTTATATGCGGTCTAGGGCGAGTTATTTCCGATTTTATTCATTTTAAGCACAAATATGCACCGTTTAAGAAAAACACGGTCTCTCAATTTTATTAAGATAAGTCATATACAGTATACTCTCGAAAAGTAAATCGATTTGTATTTTGAGTAATTTACTTTTTCGAATAATTTACTTTTCCAAATATATACATAAATTATCTGTTTTTATAATATTAAATGCATTTTTAAACTTAAAAAATTCATTTATCTATTTGCTTCAATAAAACATATGGATTTACATGAAAAACATATGTATTTATTATGAAGAGAAAAAATTTTGAATATTCTTTTGTTTTTTTTCTTTTGCAATATATTTTCTGACCATTTACATATGTACATATCTCAAAGTTTATTTACTAAACAGACGCGATAAACAAGAGAGTAAGTGTTTTTGCAACATCGTAAAAAACGCTGCTTGCTTCGTTTCGAATTTTTTATCACACTCTCTGAAAAGTAAATTGAAAAATTTACTTTTTCGAGGTGCATGTGTAATCTTAAAGGTGATTTACTTTTCCGCGATTATTTACTTTCTGAGAATTTACTTTTCGAGAGTATACTGTATTGGCCGATGCAATCTGTACAAAGTCACCCGGAAATTCGATTCATAATTCCAGAACGATTGGTTTGATTTTGATGATCTCTGATTTGTTCGATTCGTCTTCTTTCTGACAAGCTGAATAACTCATGTAAAAAATTATATGAATATTTAGAAAGCTCAATTTATTGATTAATCAGTTAAGGCAATTTTTCGTACTTCACTACAGTTTTAAAACCTTCTCTGAGTTACCGTATCTGAGGATAGAATTTTTGGGTGCTCTTACTGTCACGTAGCATACCAAACTTTGTATATTCATTCATTTTGCTTCCCGTAAATGGTAGTGCGATAATTAGCGGGATTCTGTAATCAGTCTCTAGTCTCTATTTGAGACATTTTGAGGTAAAGTCTCAATTTGAGACTAGTTACTATTCACTAAACAGTCTCTAGCGTTAGATTCAAAATATTGCCTCAAATTTGAGACCTGAGAGTTAACAGTTCACAAAACTAAAAAGAACTCTTGGCTGCCATTTTGCATATACTGTTTAGAGATCATCATAGATATTAATCGATTGTCGTTTTTTTATATTTTGTAAGCAACTCAAACACGAAAAGGTTAAAAATAAAAAAATTTTACATAAATTTCTTAAATATTACGAAACAAAGTCAACACATATTTTTATTTTTATTGATAATTATGTTTTTTGACTATGTTAAAGAAATTTTAATATTTGTTATCGACATATTTATTATCATTCAAGTGTAAAAACATCTCTGAATAATGAAATGTAATAGATTTTGTGTCTGTCACTTACAGAATATCAAAATCGTCAAAAAAAAAAATTCAAAAATTGTCTCTAACTTAAAATCTCAAATTTAGAGACTTGAGACTGCATCACAGTACAGAATCGCACGGAATGTCCACTCTGCCCTCTGTTCTTCCTTATGTAGTTGTAAGTATTATTTTCGTATCAAATCTACTTTTAGTGAGAATGCTGCCGAGTCAGATTCCTTTGTAAGATATAAAACTGGGTATATTCTTCTTTACTGGCGTAGCCACCACATACGCGGGTATAGCCACAAGGCCCTACTCGCCTCATTCCTTGTCCCGTTCATCGCATTTCTTGGACGGCGGAAATTCCTAGAGACAGGATGTTTCGCCTTCTTACCTTAGCTAGCCCTCAATCGGATGTTTTTTTGGCTACCCAGAGGATAACTGTTCTAAGACCGGAAGTCATGAGATGCTTGAGCCTTATGTAAAAGAATCGTTTTTGGCTACTCCCAAGTGAATGGCGCTTAGAGTGCTTTTCGCAATTGCGTGAATTTGCTCATTAAAAACTGGGTAACTGATGCTGCGAAAACCGTAATATGTCTGATTGACTAATAGTTATATCTTGGACAACGACGGATACAAGTTGAGGAGTTGCAGCTGAATTCTCAATGAAAGGATGGACTATTCAAACCAAGATAACAATCATATTCTATCATTATATATTCTATAGATAAAAAATTAAACCGAATTATGGTACCGTTTAATGAAATTTAAGTTTTGTAAACATAAAATCTATTTTCAGAAGTCACATAGGTATGTATCTGTTCTGACCCAAAGTTCATTTCATAGTTAAAAACCGGTGAAATTAAATTCAGATAATATTACGAATATACGGAGTTTACGAAACATAGTTGAATAACATTAAAATACATTACCATAATATAGTTTCATTTAATATTTACAAACGAACATTTTATACTGTTGCAATTTTGAGGAATGAAAGCCAGGGAAATAACTTAAAATCGAAACCAGATAGAAATCCAAGCAATTTTGAATATACATATACCCTATATAACTCAAACACGGACCGACATATTCGGTAAAAGATTTGTTGGATGAAAACGAAATTAAGTATGTATGTGTAGTATATGGGAGCGGGGGAAGTAACGGCTCCATTTTATCTATTTTAGCTCATCCCACCTACTTTTAAAATGCCACACACTCAAAAAAGGTTCCCTGGGTTTCATTAAGGTACCTTACATACAATCCTATAATACTCTGTAGCAACAGGTTCCGTGAGTATAAAAACGACTTTAGTAGGATTGACAATATATAGTACAGCCTCTTTTAAAAAGTTTATATTAGTGTTTCCTTTTGATGTTTATCTTAGTATCGTATTATGCAACGAACAGACACTTTGTCTTAAGCTTAAAATCATTTTCAAGTATTTTAATATCCTTTAAGAGATTTTCAATGTCTATAGAGATCCAAGGTACTTAAAATATAATTAAGGTACCATATTACTTATATGAATGCATGAATGCTTAACTTAAGATGTAGGGATACTTTTTTGAATTAAACCGTCTAATTTTATTCTTCGCCACTTTTTGAAAACAATAATACAAAATATTTAACTTTAATCTTTATTTTCAGATATTTAGTTACGATTGGAACTTATCCTTTTCCATTCACTCGAAATACTAGTTATTTATAAAGCTATATATAGATTGTAATAAACGAAGTCAGACCTTTTCAAAATATATAATATGCTCACTAAAAATAAAAGGACACATATATATACCAAAAAACAAATATGTAGAAATCAGCACATAATCGACAATGAAGCCGAAAAAACTGTCGCTCAATTGTCTAAAAGTACAAAAGCCATTCGAATACAAAATTTTAAATATCGTGATAAACTGAAGATTACTACAATGTTAGTCATAGCTTTCTATTTAGTCTTAAGCAACGTTTGTGGCATCAAAGCGCAAACTCGTGATCCACGGTTCTTTTCACGACCCGGCGTCAATGATTATAATTGGCCGAATCCAGGTGATCCAGATTACAGGTAAAGTACAAATCTAGCTACAAATCTATAGACTCTAGTTAACCGCTTTTAATTATCTAGAACATACATATTTAATGATCGCCGGTATGGACATTACTTACCTAACGGTTACGGTACGAACTATCCTGGTAGAAATTCTCCTGGGCAATATCCGCAGGGCATGCCCAACGAAGATCGATTTCGATTTGATCCGGTAAGTCGTTATACCATAGATGAAAAAATATTTTTATCGACAAGTTTAACGAACAGGACAGACATTATTACCTCGCGAAAAAACCTCAGGAAACGTATTAGCCCAAAAAATAAATATTTAATAGAGATTAATTGCCCATTGCCTCAGTTTTACACTAAAAGAGGATTTTCAGAACGTAAGGATGGAGTCATGTGTAGTAGTTCACGCAAGTGAGGACAGTTCGCTGATCACCATTCACTTGGGAGTGGCCAGAAACGATTCTTTTACATATGGCTCAAGCAGCTACGACTTCCGGTCTTTGACCAAGTATCCTCTGGGTAGCCTAAGAACATCCGTTTTAGGCGAGCTAAAGTGAGAAGGCGAAACATCCAATAAATAGGGTTATGCGCTGGGTTTGGGACCCGCCACGTAAAAAAACACGCCCAATGAAAAATTTCAATCAGCCTTGGATGAGAGACCCCCCCTTTTGATGACGACCACGGCAAACGAAATAAGGACTACGAATTAAGGGCATGCACCTGGAATGTCCGGTTCCTTAATTGGAAAGGTGCCGCTGGCCAGCTGGTTGATGTCCTCGTCAAAATAAAGGCTGACATCACCGCTGTCCAAGAAATGCGATGGACGGAACAAGGACAGAGACGAGTAGGTCCTTGTGGCATTTACTACAGTGGCCATATAAAGGAGCGCAAGTTTGGTGTTGGATTCGTGGTGGGAGAGAGATTCCGTCGCCGAGTACTATCATTCACTCCGGTGAATGAACGTATAGCCAAAATCCGCATCACGGCGAGGTTCTTCAACATATCGCTGATTTGCGCCCACGCCCCGACGGAAGAGAAGAACGATGTGGCCAAAGATGCCTTCTATGAGCGCTTGGAGCGCACTTATGAGAGCTACCCCCGCCACGATATCAAAATCGTGCTTGGCAACTTTACCACCAGGGTGGGCAAAGAAGGTATCTTTGGCAGACTACGGTCGGTAAATTCAGCCTCCGCGACAAAACATCCCCAAATGGATCGAGGCTGATCGACTTCGCCGGGGCCCGAAATATGGTTATCTGTGGTACTAGATTCCAGCACAAGAAAATACATCAAGCTGCCTGGCTGTCTCCGGATCGAAAAGCCACCAACCAGATCATGTTGTGATAGACGGAAGACACGTCTCCAGTGTTCTAGACGTGCGTACGCTCCGAGGTCCTAACAACGACTCGGACCACTATCTTGTTGCAGCCAAGATTCGCACCCGCCTCTGTGCAGCAAAAAACGCACGTCAACAAACACAAGGAAGGTTCGACGTCGAGAAGCTGCAACCGCAACAGACAGCAGAACGATTTTCTACTCGGCTTGCACCCCTGCTCTCTGAGAGCACTCATCAACAACTCCGTATAAAGGAACTGTGGGACGGCATTTCAAACCCCTTACGTACAACTGCAACCGAAACCATTGGTTTTCGGAAAATGCAAAAGAACAGCTGGTACAAGGAGGAGTGCCGTGTCGCAGCGAAAAGAAAACATACTGCCTACCTCACAACGTTACGATCGACCACAACACGTGCGGGATGGGATAGATACCGAGATTTGAAGAGGGAAGCGAGACGCATTATCTGACAGAAAAGGAAAGAGGCCGAAATGCGTGAGTATTAAGAGCTTGATAAGCTGGCCGACAGGGGTAATGCTCGAAAATTTTACGAAAAAATGCGGCGGCTTACAGAAGGTTTCAAGACCGGAGCATACTCTTGTAGATCCCCCAAAGGTGATCTAGTCACCAATGCCCAGAGCATACTTAAATTATGGAGGGAACACTTCTCCACCCGCTGAATGGCAGTAAACGTACAACGCCAAGAGAAGGTGAATCCGATTCCCCAATCGATGACGATAGAGCAGACATTCCATTGCCCGACCATGAAAAAGTTCGAATAGCAATTACCCGCCTAAGGAACAACAAAGCGGTGAGGCCGATGGTTTGCCGGCCGAGCAATTCAAACCTTATCACCACACCACCTCTTCGTCGATTTCAAAGCGGCTTTTGTCAGCATGAAAAGAAGCCGCCTTTATGCCGTTATGTCTGAATTTGGAATTCCCGTAAAACTAATACTGCTTTGTAAACTTGCTCAGCAATACCAAAAGCTTTATAAGTTTTGGGAAGGACCTCTCCGAGCCGTTTTATACCAAATGAGGTTTCAGTCAAGACGACTCTCTATCTCGCGATTTCTTCAGTCTACACCTGCAAAAAATAGTTCGGTAGAGATCTGAATATAAAATGTACAATCTTCTACGAGAGTGTAAAACTGCTGGCGTACGCCGAATAACCGCGCCGTTAGGTCTGCTTTCTGTTCAAATTACTGAACAGTTGGACAAAGGTAAAACGTAATATCTCCTGTCAACAAACAAACGGTCATCGCACTCGCGATTTGGCTCTCACGTCACTGTTGACAGTCATAACTTTAAAATCGTAGATAATTTTGCATTAACGCCAACAACAACGTCAGTCTCGAAATCCAACACATATTAACTCTTACCAACAGGTGCTTCGGACTGAGTAGACAATTGAGCAGTAAAGTCCTCTCTCGACGATCAAAGACTGAAATCTAGGTCACTTATCATTACCCGTCCATTTACATATGTATGTACTTAAATATTTATTGTTGACGTTTGACCGAAAATATCGGTCAATGTGTGAGGTATATAAATGAAATTCAGGTATAATCCTTCTCTGATAATATATGTACATATGTATATAAAAATTTCGAACTTCCGGGTGACTTTGTAGCGCATATATCAGCCAATATGTCTGTCATCTCAATGAAATGGAGAGAGCGTATTTTACTTATAACGGTGTACGAGTATCTTTGTGCCTAAACTATATAAATTTCAGTGAAAATTTGGCCTAGCCCGCATATAACTAATATCAGGATTTTAGAGCATCCAGCTGGCTTCACTCTATATGATTGGTATTACACCTTAAAGTATTTAACTTTAATTCTTGCAAGTTGCAAGAGTATAAAATGTTCGGTTCCAGCCGAACTTAGCCCTTCCTTACTCGTTTAATTTGTAATAAATGGTTTAACGAAGCAGTTGACTTTTTTGTTTTATTTCTTTTGTTATATCCTTACCATTTTCGTGCGTATATTAATGAGCTCTTGCAGACCCGTTGCATCATTATATTTTTATATTTCTGGTTTCAATTTTTTCCGAGAATCCATTTCAGGTGTGGAATATCTTCCCATATATGTATATAGTTGGTCATTACCATCATCAGACTATCCGTGTCCCAATTTTTAATGCCATTTACTCTGATGACCACATGGACAAATGCATTTATGTTATGATTAATAGATTTGCTCGTATTACATTTTATAACCATTTTTGCAAATGGTAATTTTTACTCTAATACTTGTAGCATACACCCGTATACAAATATTAACGTTAGGCATATTAAGTTTTCAGTGTCAAAGTAATTCAATTAGCAAAGGCAGAAACACAATTTTACAACAATAAAGATATTGTGTGTATCTAATAAAAAAATTATACAGTTGCGGAGTAATTGATGTCAGCGAATTAATAGGATTTTCATAATGTGAATTTTATACTCGTACATAAACTTCAAGACTCTTGCACGTAGTCATAATGTATCGAATCAATACTATAAAACTGTGGGTTACTGATAGTAGCGAAAATCCTGACCTAATTAAATGGTCACTAGCAATTTATGAAATTTTGATCTATAAGTATTATATAGTTCGGCCTTCCAAAGAGTGACTAGAAATCACCTAGAATTGCGCCATGTTTTTGCATGTATGCAAGAAGGACTGACTAACACAAGATTACTTTCAAATTTACAATTTTATATTATACCAAAGTTTTCTCATTCAAGTTCTAAATTGTGAGCAAAAAATAGAAATACTTTTTAATTTAAATTTCGCACAATAACCCATTCGGGAAAATATATTTTTTTTGGTTGGTATGACTGTCAGTGATATCTGTGCTTGTTATTCTAAAGTACATATGTATATATAGTGCATTCGGTGATTTTTACCATGAGCGAAATTATTCAACAGAGGAGTTCCATTAAATTTTGTGTACGGTCTGGTGCCGAAAGTGTTTTTGAGAGGTACAAATTATTCAAAGAAGATCGAGAACGCGTTGCCGATGAACCACGTCCAGGGCGGCCATCAACATCGACTAATAATCAACACATCAATAAAATAAAGGAATTGGTGCTTGAGAATCGGTGACTAGAGATCTTACTGGCGTCGTCGGATGCCAGACCAGTGAAAACCATTTTGAAATCTAAAAGAAGTGAAAGCACGATTGGTTCCAAAATCACTCAATTTTTTTGAAAAACAGCGTCGCGAAGCGTACTTAAAAATATGTTGAAATTATGAACCGTCATCTCTTGGTTTTTGAGTCACGATAATGCACCGTCATACATTGCATTGATCATCATGAGTTTTTCGCCAAATTTTCATCTAATATCGTGTCGCAACCACCGTGTTCGCCCAATTTAGCTCCCTGTGACTTCTGGCTAGTCAGCAAACTCAAACGGCCGCTCCGAGGAAACCAATTTGAGTTAATTGAAGATATTGCTATCCGCAATGAATAGCGCCTTAAAATGAGTGAGGAACTTATATGATAAGCTTTTTCCCAGCGGATATATATTGTTTGCCATTGTCTTACTAGGCATAGACCCAGCATAAACATTGCTGATTTAATCAGTGATATGATTTCTTTGGCACTCAGACGCACCACTTTATTTTCTGTAGACGTTAATATGATTCTATCTATTTTTTAAACTTATTAAAATGGACATTTGGTTATGTTTGACACTGAGCACAGTATAAGTATATGAATGATTTTAATTTGGAAATTGAAGTAATTGAACCGCAGATCAATGAGCCACTTGATCCCGTTCGTCATGAAATGTTTAAAATCTATGACAACTTAATGATTCATACAGCAAACGTATATACACACTAGTATTTACACATGAACTATTTAGATATTCATCATTTAATTAACATTTATTATACAGAATAACCCGAATGCAGCGCATACGCCCTTCCCTGGCATTTTGGCCGGCTGGCGTGAAGATTTACAGGGCAAACAACGACGTGACTCGCTGACATTAGATCGCGATGTATTTGTCACGACCAATTATGGCCAAGTGCAGGGCTTCAAAGTTTACATGTATGACAACCCTGATCCCAAATCATTCTACAGACCATACCATTCAACTGTCGATCGGGTGATGGGCGAATGCTCGGTTTTCTTGGGCATTCCTTACGCCTTGCCACCCACGTTCGAAGGTCGCTTTAAGCCACCCCGTTTGCATCGTGGATGGCAGTTGCTACAAGCTGTTGACTATGGACCTGCATGCCCACAACCGGTACGGTACACTGGCGCTACTAAGGGCATTATGGATATGGATGAAGACTGCCTCTACTTGAATATTTTTTCCCCAAAGGTAAACATCTGTCCTAGATGCATTCACATACTTATAAATATGTAAGTACATTCTCGATTTTTTACAGACTGGTGCTGGCGTTGCTCAAAAATATCCCGTTATGGTGTATATTCATGGAGGAGAATTCGTGCATGGCGCTTCGAATCACTTCCAAGGTCATATTCTCGCCTCCTTCTATGATGTGGTTGTTGTGACTATAAATTATAGGCTGGGTGCGCTTGGCTTTTTATCCACCGCTGATGAAAACTCGCCTGGCAACTATGGCATATTAGATCAAGTTATGGCGCTGAAATGGATATATGATAATGTTGAATTTTTCAATGGTGATCGTGATTCGATTACATTGTTTGGCCCTGGTGCAGGAGCAGCCTCAGCTGGACTGTTAATGGTTGCACCGCAAACTAAGAACATTGTGAAAAGAGTTATTGCCCAATCAGGTGCAGCTATGGCCGAGTGGGCGCTAATTCAAGATAAATATCGTGCACAGAATACCAGTCGTGTATTGGGGCAATTACTAGGCTGTTCCATAGAATCGTCTTGGAAATTAGTAAACTGTCTACGCACTGGACGCAGCTTCTATGAGCTAGGCAATGCGGAGTTTCCCCCCCAAGTGGGCACTTTTGCCTGGGGTCCAGTTTTGGATCACAATTTCACACTCCCTGGTGATGATTGGTATGAAGGTTGGCGAGAAAAAGACTGGCGGTTTCTTACACAAACGCCAGAAAGTCTCATACGTCAGGGTCACTTTAATCGTGGTATGCAATACATGGCGGGAGTGACGACGCAAGAGGCAGCCTTTTTTGTAGCACAAAATGAATCGTTAGCACCTTATTACGAAATCGATGGGAATTTTTTTGATCAAAAAATCCGCGAACATGTCTTTCGCTACAATTACACACTGAATCCAAACGGCGTCTATGAAGCCATTAAATACATGTATACTTATTGGCCTGATCCCAACAATATTTCCATAATACGCGATCAATACATTAATATGCTTTCCGATTTGTACTACCGAGCTCCAGTTGACAAAATGGTAAAATTACTATTGGAACAGCGAATACCAGTATATATGTATGTTCTAAATACCACTGTGGAGGCTTTAAACTATCCGCAATGGCGCAAATATCCACATGATATAGAACACTATTTTCTTACCGGCGCACCTTTCATGGATATTGAGTTTTTTCCGAAAAGGGATCATTTACAGCGGAATGTGTGGACCGACAACGATCGCAACATGAGTCATTTTTTCATGCAAACCTATTCAAATTTCGCCAGATATGGGTAAGTCACCATTTTATATATATAAAAAATATATTTCCATCGAAAATATCAAGTAAAGGTGATAACTTTGTACTAAAATCTCTCTTTCTTTCTCCCATGATTTGCTAATAATACTCAAATGGGTTTTTCTAGTTTTTAATATACATAAATATATATATAGATATAAATGATAAAATTTTATTTATTTGATTAAATTCTGTTACAGCAATCCAACGCCTCAACAAGTCTTAGGTTTGCATTTCCAACGTGCCTACCAGGGTGAACTCCGATATTTGAATATTAATACCACCTTCAACTCATCTATTATGCTCAATTATCGCCAAACCGAATGTGCATTTTGGACACAATATTTGCCAACAGTAATCGGCGTGTTGGTGCCTACTTATCCGCCCACAACAGAATTTTGGTGGGAGCCTAAAGAGCCTTTGCAAATTGCTTTTTGGACTATGTCTGTAGCATGCTTCTTTCTCATCGTTTTAGTGGTTATCTGTTGTATTATGTGGCGCAATGCCAAAAGGTAAGAAGATGTCTATAATTTTACATAGGTTAATCGATTTCTCCGGTTAAATAATTCCACAAGAGATGAAATGATCTGATTTCCTTATGACAGAATATTCATCCGCACGCCTGATCGTACAAAAAATATTTAGAATTATTTAAAAAAACTTGATGGTTATGTGTGTCAACGAAATGAAAGTCCTAGTGCAAACTGTACACCGTGATAAACAAAACCTCCTTTCGTTCATGAATAAATGAACGAAATAGGCGAATTCCCTTTTTCTTGCATTTTATACTTATACTATCTCTTGACACCGGCTCTTGTTTAACACTCTGGAATTGTTTTGAATTCATAAAGAGGTTATTACTCTTTATTTAAAAATTTTATGAATAATTTGAAATGTAGCAATTGAACCGTTTCCTCTACTAGAAAATAAAATTCGGACAATAACCAAACACACTTTCTATATAATAAACCATTATTGTTCAAAACCACAAAAGAAGCGCATTAATACTGGGGTTAATTGAGTATAGTTTTATAATAATGTGATCAAAACTTTGACTACGAACAGTGAATAACCACCTTTTATATAAAACTGAATAACAAAGTCTGACCACAACCACACCTAATTACCAACTTCCATATATCACCGATTTGATATCAAAAAATAATAAGATCGATTCACATATTAACAGAGCTTAGTATGTTTTCCATCATTACATTTTTATAATTTATGATAGCACTTCATGTTCATCCAATTTTTATTATTATTTTGCTTTAACGCAGGCGATCAGATTTTTATGATGACGATGTTTTTATAAACCCTGATGGTACAGAACCGCCTGATGACGGGCAAAGCGGTGTAGACAATGCACACATGGTAGCCAATCATCACGCGTTACGATCCCGCGATAATATTTATGAATATCGAGACTCCCCGTCATCCAAGACGCTTGCGAGTAAAATTCATACCGATACAACATCTGTTCGATCTCCCAGCTCGTTGACTATGACACATAAATCGGGAAGCCAATCATCACTAAAATCGGCGATTTCATTAAAGGAAACAAACGGTGGCACATTGACCAGTAACTTGAGCAATACTCGCCCCACTCGTCCACTTGCTCTAAATAATGGTGTTGTCTCCATCACACCACAACCAAACAAAATCGAAGAAAAAAGGTTATTAACACATGATGGAGCCACACCTACACCAATATCAAGTACTCCTTTAATAACAACGGCAACTGCCACGATTTCAGCCGCATCAGAGTCTGCAAGTTATAAGCCTAAATCTACGGTTAACATAGCCTCCACAAGCACAGCACCCAGTAGTGCCGGCACTGTGAGCAGTCGCAGCACAACGCCTGTGCCCAGCGCACGTACACTCACCACAACAACTGCATTAACGACGGCACCGCAGTTGCAACGCTTAGGACAAACGACGACATCTGCTCAATCGCAGACAAAGCCTCAAGCCCGAACACAAGTTATTGAAGGTGTGCCACAAACATCAGTTTAGGAGATACATATATCACTAGGTGGGGGCGACGGTCAGTTGTTATTGAGAAAGCTATTGTAACAATCATTTAGAGAGCGACATAAAATAGTTTGATATTTCTATATGTATTATATGGAAACAGCTCGATAAAATATGACACTTTATTAAGATTTGTTTTAATTGAACACTAAAAAAAAATTAAAAAGCCCAGAAGCTTTCCATAATTTAAGTACTAAATAAGTCATAACCTGCTTTATGACAATTTTTATAATTTTTAATTATACTTAATTTTTATTTATACTTAATTATGCAGTAAGAGTGTTTTCCTTCACCATCTTGCATTTGGGACTATAGAGAATCTAGAATCTAAGCAACGAATATATCGCTTTTGTGTATTAGATTTAGCATTAGAATATTTTCACTGTCAGCCCAGCTCACGACAAACCATGCACATGCATATATCCGAACAACGGCATTACAGCTACATACATATGTATGCTTAAATTTCTGAAGAAAACCTTAATACCTTTGTTTTTGCTTTCAAGTGTACTTGATAAAAAACTGATGTATAGTGATATAGATTTCTAATAGCAGTTTATGTTTAATTAATTTTCTAACCTAATTTATGTGTAATTTATATATATATTATTATTTATGTTATTATTCCAACATTTGCATTGTTTCATATATTCCGATATACATATAATTGATTATTCGTTCATGGCAGCATATTAAAATATCTATCTATATTTAACATCTATATGGTATTAGAAAGATACAAATTTGTACTAAAAACAAGAAAAAACGTGAACTTCATTTGCCGCTTTACAAATACAAAAATTAGAAGCTATATAATAAAAGTTTTCCATACAAGCACTTGACTCCGACCGTTCAGTTTGTATAGTAGTTATAGTGGTCCGATAAACGGCAGTTCACACAGAGGAACAGCTTCTTGGAGAGAAAAGAACGACGGCAGGTAATCATCTACTATCATCTGCTTCACTACAGCTAAACTCAGCTAAACTCATAGTTCGGGCCAGTAACGTGAAATAAAGGAACGTCTTAAGTAGGCAATCGGCCAGAATTGGGCAATAGGAGATAAATTGTTTTCTATCAGGACAACGCAAGCTTATAATTCTTATGCATCCACCTTATAGTGCTGTTGGGATTCTAACTAAAATCCCAGTTCTTTGCCAATAGGATCGAGGGTTTCTATCAGAACCTTCTAAATGGCAAAAAGGTATTTAACAAAACGTTGCAAATCTCCCCTAGGTTGGATCATACTGCCTATACTAAATAAAACCTTTAATTTAATTAAAAACTAATACTTAGATAACTTTTTATAAGCCCTTATATAAGGCAACTTTTTATTTTTGAATTTTTATAGATAATATATATTTTCATTATACCAACTTATTCCATTGAGATAAAGTTCTTATTAAATCTGTAAGAAATATTAAAATTAAATTTGCTTTATAAATCTGTTAATACGAGATATGAGCAAAAATATAAAATGACGTCAAAAACTATGTGTAAATAGAAATATTATTTTTAATAAGCAAACTTCCAATATTAGTACTACTACATATTAATTAATAAAGGTAATTTTATCGGGCTTGCGGTAAGAATTTTACTATTTTTCTCGAGCGAATATTTCGATCTTTTAGCAATTTTTATCTCATAAGTATGTTCTAAATTATTTACATTAAGAAATATATCAGAGTACTAGTATAAATATAATTAATTTTAAGTGGTTTATCTACGAGCTTGTAGTGATCAACACCATCAGTGTAATCCGTCCAATATACCATAAACGAATAAGTGCCTCAGTTTACATATATGCAAGTTTCTTTCTGCTTGTTTTTGTTGGTGTAAATATGCGACAGAACTTTAATGCATAACTTATTACGAAGCGTAATTCCGAAAAGTTTATATGTTTATTTTTAAGATGTATGTATGTACTCATTTCGTATGTTTTTTGTCATTTAGACAATGTTTTTACAATGTTTTTACAATATTTTATATGTTTAATAAATTGTAATTGTATTTGTATGCGTCTAACTTGTGCTGTCTTCCTTTATACATATGTCTATCTATACATATTTTTGTGTACACTAAGTATATAGTACATAAATATGCACTTGTGCTCATATAATTTAGTCACGCCACTAATAGATCGAAAGTTTATCCAAGAAATTTTTTCAGTACCGATATGAAACTTAATTTTACACGAAATGGAAGAAATTTTAATTCAGTTCAAAACAGAGTAAAATAGTGCTACATATTACAAAAGTTTTGTTCACGTATCCACTAAAACTAAGCGAGATAGATATAGGGTATATATGTATATATAAATGATTGGCCAATCTAGAAAAGGTGAAATCCGGGTGACTGTCTGAATATATAAGAACTTTTCCCGACAGTGGGGATGAAATCGGAAGATAACTCCGCTCACCACCATATAACGGAACGCTTAAAAACTACTAAAAGCGCGATAAATCAATAACTGAATATAACAGAGACGTTGAAACGTACCTACGAGATGGAAAGAGAAGGCT
>NW_026038335.1:0-25000 GCF_023373825.1 Bactrocera dorsalis
ATCTTAATTATCAAAAAAATTTGCGCATATACTATGCATGATCTATAATTTATATATATTTTAGTTTTATTTCAAACTATAATTTTTTGTTTAACTTCATAATTATCAAAAAAATTTGCGCATATACTATGCATGATCTATAATTTATATATATTTTAGTTTTATTTCAAACTATAATTTTTTGTTTAACTTCATAAATAATTTAGTAATAACCGATTTTTAGTTGACTAAACTAACTGTAAGCTTCCCCGCAATACAAAAACAATTTGCATATAACTGCCGAAAAGAGTAATTATGGACATTCCCTCCTACTTTATCAAAGACAAGAACCTAAGATGTGTTTATTCTTTGAATGAATCGACATGATCAGCTGACAGCTGTCAAATAGCGCGCCTCTCAGCGGATATTCCCGGCGAATTTGTGGGTATGTCAGTGAGAGAGCTCATCATCTTTGCATTGCTGTTTGCAGCTAAAGCCGCTTACAATTTGCCACTCGGTTCTGGTTTATAATGTCGTCGCTGCTTTCTTTCTAAAAAAATCTTTAAATTCGTTAGGAAACAATTGGCAAAAGTAAAATTGTACAGTTTGATAGAATAAGGAATATTTCCTCTGCTGTTGCTAAAGTGTCGACGAGAAGTACCCAATACTATTTTATTGTTGTGGTGTTAATTCTGCTCAAGTAAAAGTCAACGCGTGGCTGAACGGCTTTGGTTATGTGCTAAATATTAGTTATAGCAACCTGTGATTTTCGAGTGGCAGTTTTGGATTATCCTTTTTCATGGTTGTTTGGAAAAGCTATGAAAAGCAAAGATCCTTTTAAACTTTAAATGGAGCAATGAAAAGCTTTATACACTAGCAGAAATTTACCTCGAAGGCTCTAATTCATCGTACCGAATATTTGCTGAAAAATCTGTCAGGAAGATATATTGGTGAGTAAAATGTGCATTATGCAGCATACATATGTATTGTATTGACGGTGATATATCGATCTAGTTGCACCCGTTATTTAGGTGAAGGATTCAATAGTTTCATGATTAAATGTGTCAATTTTATCGCTACCATTTGTAAGTTAATGCATTAATTTGGGTGTTCCCTAATTGCCCATGAGTTTGATAAATTTCTTAACTATGTTTCCATGGCTAAACAATGGATATACATATGTATTAATTTAGCTGCAATATTCCTTCATATAAAATACAAATTTTTGGTACTTTAATATGATTCCAAGTTTCCAGCAAGTTTTCTAAAAAAAATTTACTTATGTGGCTGTCGTTGTTATATACTCCTCCAGACTACTCTCTCGCGCGCATTAGCATTTCAGCAAAAACTTCGCTGCGAGTCGCTACATTTCAGATAAGTATTTGCTCATTTCGCTGTTATGTCGGCCGTCAAAAAGCCCGCGCGCGCCAAAATTGTTTAATAGAAATGTTGATAGTTAGTAAAATCCGGACCAGATTTTAAGAAAAGTGCAAGAATTTGACTCCTGGATATATATCCTCTTATTATATACCACACATGCCCATGTTTTCATTCATAAAATATGGAAATTATTGTGCGAAAGTTGGCTTTAAAAACGCAAAAATTGCGTCGACGTGGTGTCAACTCAGTGTATATTTGTTGCTATTTGTTAGTATTGTAAATAGTGTTGTATCTTAAAAGTTTTTCCCTCGGCACTTTTTTTGTAGTCTTTGACATACATATGTATATGTACATACAATGTGAAAGACTTAAAAATGAAGTTTTATTGATGCCGTTAACTATAGTTTCGCTGAGGTATTTAAACGTTATAATATACCTAGATGAGAACTGAGTATACCAAATCAAGAGACATTGGTGGAGTAATAGTTTCAGAGAGCCAACGCCGATTAATATTATGTTAATTTTTAAAAACAACTTACTTTTTCCATAAAATCGCGATGTTGCCTCGCACATCTGAAATCGGGAAAGCTACGTAGTTTCTAATCTGATGCTAAAAACACAAAGAAGGCGACAGATTTCAAATGACATCTGTCAAATATTAAAATACACACGTTCTAATGGACCCAGTTATTTAGACAGCTGCACGACTACTAGAGGTTTATAGAAAATTTATGTGAAAGTTCTGATTGTACGCTATAAAATATTTTTTATGAGATGTGCCGTTAAATTGAGATATCTGCAGTTGCATATTTTAATAAATTTGATTTGCAAATAACTAACCATCAAATCATTTTATTGTCAGACCGGCCCAAAGTGGGAAGCGTTGGCATTATTTGTACCGCCGCTTTCATGGAAAAGTAAACGACAAACAGCTGATATAACAGAACGTGAGTCTCAATAAGTACGTACACGGCGAACAAAGCCAGTCTATCAACTGACTCTGACGTCGTGTAGAAATAGTATTATTTTCTCACTGATGAGATTTCGCCCTACAAACTTCGCTTCTCCATTAAAGTGCTGGATGTACGCTCTTGACGTTGTCGTCGTCTTTTGGGGAATGTGCGAAATGAATTGACAATATTGTACTTATAGTGGTGTGTGTGTTGTTGCTGTTGATTTGGCGCCCCGATCATCTGTTTTGGCGCAATTATAACAACTGGTTAGTATTTTGATGCAGTTCACCTAAATAGCAATTATTTCCTTGATGTATGTGCTTGTTTATGTATAAATGTATATACATGTGGTTGTATGAATGTAAAAGGATTTAGAAGCGAGTTTCTAAATATGAATGAATGTTTTTATGAGAGGTCAGATACAGCCATTTGAATATTATTTTTTAAAGTAAAGGTATGTTGACAACAAATCTAAATGTACTAAAATTTCAGTGTTTAACTTTTTCAGCATATGCGTGTGCGCGATCAGCTATTCGACGGTGGTGTTTCAGCGTTTATTGTCTATTTTTGTTATTCTTTGCCCCCAAATTTTCGGCGGCAAAGTTGCTGTTTTCGCGCCAGCTTTCCCGATGTTGACGGTCGCGTTTGCATGCGAGACATTAGTCGCCGCGTGGATGCAGTTTATAAATTTTGACATTTCATTGCGGTATTGTGGTTGTGAAGTGCGGGCACAGCCAGTGGCTAATTTTTGATTGTATTTTACAAGGTCTATGCTTCGCAATTGGAAAGTAGTTAGGGAAGGGGTAATAGAAGCCCTTAGCTTACTTGAGTCTTTAATTTATATAAATATGCACATAAACCATTATTATTTAGCAGTAAAGTATGCTAAAAAATGAATAGTTCACACTTAAAAGTCTATATAATTCATATGTACATATGTATGTATGTATACGTACGATCGGATAAGGCTTAAAATTTTATACCTCCTGGAAATTAAAATTAGGTCAGTTTTATTTGTATTGAGGGCATTTGGGGGTTTCCACTGTTATCATAAATACAACGTCATCGTTAGGTCCTTCAATAGGTCAGTGATTACATACGGATTGTTTCCTTGCTCCCAAAAAGGTCGGATCAATAGCAATACCTAATAGAAAGATTTTCGAACTTTCAGTTGACTTTATACCGCACATATGTACATATGTATCAGCAAATGTGTGAGTTTTTTAATAAAATTGAGGGTGTGCGTCTTTCTGTAATCCTTGTGCCTAAAATGGAAACTTGCCCTAGACCCCATAAAACTTACAAGCCTTATGCACCTTAAAGTATGTATTTCCATGGCATTTTTCGGAATGTTTTTAGATGTAATTTATCTGCCCAGAAATGTATATACGAACATATCGTCACCTGAAATGCAAAATAACGTAACAACATTTTCAGAAATTTACAGTGGCATGAATGAAACACGGAATAAAATGGAACATGAGTGAAACAAAATTTTAATATTGGTTAAAACTGGTTTATATATGACCGCAGAACCAGAAAATGTTGAACATATTTAATATTATGTCTGTAATTTGAAGTAGTGAAGCGTAATCAATAAGACACTCAATTTCGAATTCTTTGATGATACGTTATTTTGCATTTCAGGTGACGATATGTAATAAGTATAATAATATAACAGATATAGGTTTTTCAATGATATACTGAATCAAAAAAGTCATGAAAATTTTATTACACAGTGTGCGACAAAACTAAAGCACTGCATCTACCTTGTCGGTATTTATAAATTAGGCATTAAATGATTTAATTGTTCTTATTATTAGGACATTCATCCTTCTACAGTAGTGAAAATTAAACTAATTAACTATTTAAAAAAAGATTAGAGTTCATATATTGTTTTTTTCGATATTTATTTGCGTATCCCTTATTTTTCAATAAGCTGCGCTTCGGCAGAGCATGGACTCAATTAATTTATTTAATGAGTCAGCGGAAATGCTTGTCCATGCTTTCTTTACTTGTTTGAATAAAATTTTTGAAAATGTCCACGTCTAATTTTCTGATCTACAATTTTTCATAGGATCTCTATGGGATTTAGATCAGGAGATTGTGGGAACCACTTCAAAACATCCATCCTGTTATCAACAAACCACTGTTTTACACAAATATCAGTGCGTTTCGAGTCATTGTTTTGATAAGTCCATTTTAAAGAAATTTCTTCTTCAGTAAGTGACAATAATCTGAACGTTTTTTATACATGTACCATAGCCCTTTTTACCGTAAAGTTTACAACAGGTTGGTTAAAAAGGAGGCTCATAAGCGCTGACGGCCTCACTTAGGCAATCATTAAGCCGTACACTTACTCTCGTTTTGGGTTTTTAAACGCGATTTTTCCAGTTCTGAAAAGCACTTGACCGTATGAAAAAAATTTGTACAAATCGATTTAAGTGTTTGTTTGTTATAAACAATATGCGCCCACTGCGTATTTACCAATTTTCAAACGGTTTGGCTTTGTATGTATGTAAAATTTTTGAGAAAAATAAAAGAAATTATTTCAAATTTAAATATTCTTGAAATCTAAAACATATATTTTTAATTCAAACTGCTTCATAATATCTTTGAAACAAATTCTCTTTAATTTCTTTCAGGTACATTACCAGCTTATAGGTTTTTACAATTAATATTTTAACCTGTTCCAAAGATTAAATAGTACAAACAGACAACACAAATAACACAAAGACTTTTGGAACCAACCAATTTGAACCTACTTCGCCATCAAACATATACAACACTTTGAATGTTAGTTTAGAATCCTTTGGGTTGAGGTGTCCTAAATACAAATAGCATTAGAAAGTTTTGTTCACCAAACTGCTATTTGTAACATTTATATATGTATATATAGATGCTACGCGAATTGAAATTCTGGTGATTGTCCATCTGCCCTTAGCACCCAAGATCATTTTCATTAACCATGCAAGTAAGCCAAACTAAAATTCAACTTCTATTTGGGATTTCAATGAACATAAATATTTATTGGCTAAAATCTTTCTAATAGTAGGCGTTGTTCCATTGATATCTCGTAAAATAAATTCTATAAACATTTATTTTCACAGTCTATATAAAAGCAATTGGCTCATATTAACCGGTATCGAAATTTGACAATGGGCGTGACACTTTTCACCATTAGGTGAAATAATATACCTCAGGAATTACTCAACCCATTTCAAAATTGATACGCATTATTCCAACATCCTTATGCTATATTGGGCGACATCGGACTACAATCACGCCTACAATATGTAAATCAAGAGCCAACGACCTTAACGATATTAAACTTTAATATAATTTCCTGCAAAATCTAAGGAACAAGATATTTTTTCAAGTAGTTGGAAGCGAGATATAAATTTTTCTATCTGATAATAAGAAAAAATAGAAAACTGTATGTAGGAGGACCTTCCCGTTACAATTAAAAACTCATATTTAGAGAGGCTTTCTTAGAGGTGACTAGGAACTTATTTTTCCGACTAGAAATCGAAAAAAATTTTTTTTTTTGAATCACCCTAATGTATATCTAGTATCTATAAGAAAATATATAATTTCCATCATAAATACATTTGTTTGCCAAAATCTCTCAATTAAATGCAAATTTAGTATAAAAAAATAATTAATAATAAAATTTGTCAAACTGACCACGCCATCATATGACTACGCATGCATACATATGTAAATGTCAAAAAACATCAGCTTTATTGGTGATGCGCGATTTTCTCTGTCACTGCGCATCGATTTCTTCTTCTCGCAAGGTGGCGCAAATTGGAGATTCCAAGCGAAACCAGGTTCTTCACCACCTGTTCCCTCCAACGGAGTGGAGGTCTTCCTCTTCCTCTGCCTACCCCGGTGAATACTGCGTCGAATACTTTCAGAGCTGGAGTTTTTTCGTTCATTCGGACGACATTACCTAGCCAGTGTAGCCGCTGTCTTTTAATTCGCTGAATTATGTCAATGTCGTCATACAGCTCATCGTTCCATCGAATGCGATATTCGTCGTGGCCAACGCGCAGAGGACCATAAATCTTTCGCAGAACCTTTCTCTCGAAAACTCGTAACGTCGACTCATCGGTTGTTATCATCGTCCATGCCTCTGCACCATATAGCATAGCAGGACGGAAATAACGAGTGACTTATAGAGTTTAGGGTTTGTTCGAGGCTGACGTTGTTGTTGGTTATCTATCAACAGTGATGTGGGTGCCTAGTCACGAGTGCGACGTCTTTTGTTTTGATGATAGGAGATATTTCATCTTGCCGTCGTTCACCACCAGACCCATTTGGTTTCGGTTGCAGCTGTACGTAAAGAGCTTGAAATTCCGTCCCACAGTTCCCTTATACCGAGTTGTTGACGAGTGTCCTCAGAGAGCAGGAGGGTAAGTCGAGTCGAAAATCGTTCGGCTGTCTGTTGTGATTGCAGCTTCACAACGTCGAACCTTCCTTGTGTTTGTTGACGTGCGTTTTTTGCTGCACAGAGGCGGGTGCTAATCTTGGCTGCAACAAGATAGTATCGATGTTAGGACCTCGGAGCGTACGCACGTCTAAAATATTGGAGACGTGTCTTCCGTCTATCACAACATGATTAGTTAGCTTGATGAATTTTTTATGCTGAAAACTAGTATCACAGATAATCAAATTTTGGGAAGTCGATCAGCCTCAACCCATTTGGGGATGTTTCCTCGTGAATACTGAATATACGGTGTGTTGTGCCAAAGATACTTTCCTTGCACACCCTAGAGTTAAAATCGCCAAGCACGATTTTGTCTTCGTGGCGGGGTCAGCTCTTGTTGCACTCCAAGCGCTCATAGAAGACATCTTTGGTTGCATCGTCCTTCTCTTCCGTCGGGGCGTGGGCACAAGCGATATGTTGAAGAACCTCGCTTTGATTCAGATTGTTTCTAGACGTTTAACCATCGGGGTGAATGATAGGACTCGGCGACGGAATCTCTTTCACCACAAGGACCTACTCGCCGTAGTCCTTGTCCCGTCCATCTCATTTCTTGGACGGCGGTGATGTCAGCCTTCACTCTAACGAGAACATCAACCAGCTGGGCAGCGCCATCTTCCCAATTAAGAGACCGGACATTCCAGGCGCATGCCCTCAAATAGCCCAAGGCGTTTTTTACGTGGCGGGTCCCAATCTTGTGCACAATCTTGTGAAGGGCATGTTTCGCGTTCTCACTTTAGCTAACCTTCAAACGGATGTTCTTAGCTGAATAATTCGAAAAGTATTAATGATAGCGATTTTGACCTCGAACCTTTTTTATAGCAAATAAATTATAGGCCTTGGTCCAGTTCTTAATGTTAATATTAAAAGCTAAAATTTTCAGAGAATTTTTTTTAGGGTATTTCCAAAGAAATTTCGTGACGGGACTGAAAAAAATTAATAGTTCAATAAAAAAAAAAACACCCTAATGTATATATATAGATTTTTGATCCTAAAGTGGTTTTCGCATTTATATTTTTAAATATTTTTTTCATACTTTATCAATACCTCCATTATTATCAGCTGATTGGTATTTTATCAATGTACACAATTAACAGCCCTATTCTCATGTCCTCACAAAAGACACCACCCTCACTATTGTGAGGTTATCTGTATGCTGAGGTGATTTCAAAAGCACAAATGCTTACAATTACCTCACAAATTCATGCTGCTTCAAAGCAAACCTCACAATGCAAATTCGGTTGAGTTTGTTTTGTTAATTTCAGTGTTATTAAAGAAATTTGCAATTATTTTATTTAAATAGAATGGAGGAAGTATTTCAAAGGCGTTATCTATTAAAAATATAAGCATTTGCCTGTTACAATAAATATTTACGTGTAGTTATTGCTAGTGTATTATTGACTGACCATGATTTTCATTTTCTTGGAAGATTTGAGGTTTTTCCGTAATGTAACATCCTACGAGATATTCCAAGAACTCTTCCATGGGAAAATTGCTTTGAAAAATACGTCCATTAAATAAATAAATACCAAGCAACTTAGTATGCGTTTGCACACGAAGATCTTTGTTGCCCTAACTCGTATCTTGTAGGCGAGAGGGCGACGAAAGTCTAAGAGCAACGAAATGTTCGCTTTGTTGCAATTTGATATTACTTTTAATCGGTTTCAAATTAATATTTCCAACGTGTGATTTGAATTTTATTAATTATAAAGTGGATAAGCATAAAAATTTGTTCTGCGTAAATGAAGCGTATACAAATTTGCGAATAGGATATGAAAGAGAATGCAGAAAATTACCCGACTGGTGTTGCTGGTGAACGCGATGCGCAACACCAAAAGGAATTTTCCCATTATGAGCAACAAAAGTCAGTATGTAAACCCAGATTTATATGCATACCATATTTGTGCACATTTTTTGTTCTGTTTGTGTAAAATTATCCTCAATGCATATCTGTATGTAGCTATATATGCATGTACATATGTACATATATAAACATGTTTGAATATTCACTTGTTTCAAGTGAATACAGGATATAAGTATAGTACTTATGCATACAATCATTTGTGCATCCATATATCCATATTAAAAAAATTCCAATCGAGATATGTTATATAGGGACTAGGCCAAGTTTTTGCTCAAATGTATCTATTTTAGGGACAAAGATGCACTGTTATGAATAAAACACGCTCTCCTATTTTCTTCGGGATAACTCACATATTGGCCGATATATGCGGTACAAAGTCACCCGGAAGTTTGAAAATCTTTATATGAAGTATATGGGGGCTAAGGGAAGTATTGGTCTGATTCAACCCATTTTTGACATACAGACATATCATTATAAGATTCAGTGCCCAGGGGTTTGGACAGTTTTTATTGGATTTAAACAATTTTTGGTCGTAAGGTGGCAAACACTATCCCTTTATATTAATTTCTTCTTGACTTGTGTACTGGAAACTTAACCAATCAAGTGGAATTTAAAATTGTGTTATATGGGAAGAGGGAGTGGTTGTTGTCCGATCTCGTCCATTTTCGCACTGTGACATAAAAATATAAAGGAAATACAACTAATCAAATTTTGTCGAAATCGGTTGGTCGGGTCCCGAGGTATGGGATTTCACCAAAAAGTGGGCGGTGCCAGGCGCATCGTCCAATTTATATCATCAATCATCATCCTCCGATTTAATTTTCACACTGTCGGTAGAATTTCTTATAAGATTTGTACTCACCAAATTTGCTTGGAGATGTGTACATTAAACTTGTTAAAGAGCGGGGCCACGCCTACATTTTCAAAAAAATTTTCCCACATGTGCCCCTTACCATTGCGATCCTCTGTACCAAATTACAGCATTATATCTTAATTTAATGCTTAGTTTTGGCACTTTATATGTTTTCGGTTAACGCCGACTTGGCGTGGCAGTAGTCCGATTACGCCCATCTACGAATTCGATTTTTTTTATACTCCCACCCACATACCAACTTTCATTGAGATATCTCAATTTTTTACTCAAGTTACAGCTTGCACGGACGGACGGACGGACGGACAGACAGACAGTCAACCGGATTTCAATTTTTCTCGTCATCCTGATCATTTATATATATATAACGTTATATCTCTCTGTAGCAACATGTTGCAAGAGTATAAAAGCAATACCTAAATTAAATATATAAATACGAAGGAACTAAGTACTACTGATGTGAACATAACCTAACGCTTGCTTCCTATTTAGGGCTTCAGACCGGAAAACAAATTAATTAACGGTTTTTTTATTGCTTTAGAGATAATTATAATCATATGCTAAAATGTGAGTTATGTAGTACTTAGTTTCGTAGGTTATTCAATTTTATTTCTGTTAAATATATTTTTATAACTTACGGCCACAATACTCCGGTTCCTTTACCAATTATACTCAATTATCATTCAAAAGCCTTGCACTTTTTTATTTACATTCATCAGCTGCCGGTAATAACTGCGTGGACACATTCATCCTCATACATACATATGTAAATATATTCTATACGCATTGCAATCATTTTTATCTCATCTTTTGATTACATATTTTAAGACTTTCCTCATTAAAAATATTGCAATTTATACATCTGTATATTTATATATGTACATACATATATGCACTGTAGACACAATTTTTATTAAAATAGCGACTTCAATCTATATTCTATATTTTTTAATACAAATAATTACGAGAAGTAACGTGACATATGGCCACATAATTTAAAGACAGTCTGTCTATAGCAATTCAACTTTTACATAATCAGTATTATCTTATTTTTTTGTGTGTGCCTGTATGTAGTATTGTAACACCTAAACGTCAGGCAGGCACAGTTTTTGACACCTTCCACTTTTTGAAGTCCTGTGTGTTGGAATTTTAGTTGTCCGTTATTTTAAAATACATAATAATGTATTTATGTACATAAATATACTCATCTGAAAACTACATTTTTAATCGCCTTCATATGGCTAATGGGTCTTATAAGAATAAAAATATGAGGTTTAAAAATGCCTGCAGAGTGGCGAATGAAAAATAAATATACAACTATATTCGCCCTTAGTAGAGGGTAATCACACTTTCGATACATACGTAAATTTAAACCAAATTAATTTAATAATCGTTATAGTTTTTTTTAATAACTCTGTAATTTTGTTGTTTTCTTTCAGTCAATTAAAGAATTGGAATACCCGCTCAAGTCAATAATGAGTTATAACATGAACACATATTACAATAAGTGAGTAAAATATGCGCTTACAATTTCATTAATTTACTTAACAATTTTAATTTTTCTATTTGCATATATTCGGTTACACCCATACATATGTAGATATATGCATGTACATGTATGCCATCATTGTAGATCTACATATGTATAGATGTGCTTATATGTACCAAAATAAAGACATATTTTTAATAAATTATATTAATTGAAAAAGTCCATAAAATCGTGATGAAAATATAACCCGTTATTAAATAAGTATTTCAATAAAGTTACATGTGCAGCGAATTCAGCGGCAAAATCGCTTATGCGTCCAACCTTCCGGCCAAATGACTGAGTGATTATGGACTATAACATCAAACCACAATGACCAAATAGGGGTGTGTACAGAATTACCTTCAATTAATTTGGTGATCCTTATGGAATTTGAACATATACATACATACATGCGTACAGCAACAATTACATCAAGCACCCACCCCAACATATAGAAGGCATAGTGTTTCCCTATTTTAAAACCGCAAGAACCAGCCAAAATGTCAGCAGCAACACCGCCGCCAACGGTGACAAGTCAAAGCCACTTGCAGTCAATTAACAACATCATCGTCATTCCGCCAATAATTGCATATTCCGCTTTAATGTGGCGTCACATCAGGCTTGTGCACTATTGGCATTCGTTTTCTTTTTTGATTGCGCGTTGCATGCATACCATATGTTTACATCCAACGACTAAAGGGATGCAAATATAACAGCAATTATATCCCTTTTTACCATTCCAATAGTTATGGAGGTATTACAAGGAACGCGGAAAATTTCTATGAAAATAACTGCCATAATTTGTATGACATACCAATGGTTTTGACACCTCGGCGTTTGAGTTGATATGCATGCAGTGCCTTTAAAGCAAATAGAAGAATGGTGGGAATTTTGTTTCTATATAATATTTGGCGTATATTTAACTAGTTAGTAGATTGTGAGTCGGAGTAAAATGTAAAAACATGTGAAAAGTTTATAAGGGTTTACATAAAACTTTCCGCGCTTTGCTAACAGTTCATACTTTAACAACGAAGTGAAGAAAACATAAAGCATGATTGGATGATTTGGATCGGCCATGAACGCCATCATTTGTAGGATAATGCTAAAACAGTTAAGTGCCTATCCATATGCATATCTACAAAGAAGTTTAGCAGTTTTTCATAGCATAGTTAGGCAGCAGAAAAAATCCACCATTTCTTGACAGAATTAGGTGCAGATATTTAGTTCAAATCATTATTCAATGTAATAAAATATTAAACATTTTTATAAACATAACACATTGCCATCGGGCGGTTTTTGCTCAAACTTGTCTATAAATCGGGGTATTTTTCCGTTTCTCAATGTCTACGTAATTTTTTTAAAAACGAGAAATCTCGTTTCCCGATGTCTACGTAATTTTTTAAAAAACGAGAAATCTCGTTTCCCGATCGTAATGTTATAATAAAAATGTATTTGCTTATTTTATAAAGAAAAATTAAAAACACTCACAAGCCAGATAAATTCGACGGTGGGTATTAATTTGGGTTTTCTCAAGCGGATGAAATGATTGCTTAAAAAATCGACGACCTATACATGTTTAATACATCTGTTAAAATATGTTTGATTTAGACAGACTTAACGAGTAAACAATTCATGAGGTGAGCCTTTAAGATAAGTAAATTTATCATTTTCCGGGTATTGCCTTAATGTTCAAGCTATAAATTACAATTTATTTTCGCGCATCATTTGACACCATAGTACCGCGTGCGATTCGCTTAAGAGAGGCTTTACTTCAGGCAGATTGAGAGAATTAAGGCGGAAACGCATAGAAATGGGTGCGCTAGAAATGTATCTACATATGCACATTTACCTAATATTCATCAGAATAAACCAATAAGATTGTTTATGTTGGGTAATCTACGAAAGGAATGTAAATTTCGCATGAAATGCAAATATGTGAATTACCGGCGCTGATCGTATCCGAATTTTGCCTATCTAAATAGGTAGGCAGAATTATGTTGGAAATTATTTTTGCCGTCTTCAAAATTTATGAGAGAAATTGAATTCTTATTGTTTATCGGAATATCTGGGTAAACACATTTCTTTATGATATATGATATGTTTTTCCAACCTTTTATTGACTATCAGAAGATTTAAAAAGGAATACTTATTTTCAGATATTTCTGTTTTATTGCAGGGTTGAAAAGAATCGGAGTAACGAAATCTGTACTGTAAGTCCTAGTGTACCAACTAGTAGCCATAAAAACAAAAGTGACCACAAGAGTTATAAAATGCAAAATAACTCAAAGCATCGTCAAAGTAAAATTCCATATAATGTAGAAAATCGTAGAAAAATTACATCAACTGATGAAAATTCTAATACAACGCCAATGTATGCAACATCCTCTTGGTTCCAGCCACCAACAACGTCGAAATCGTTACAACATAAACACTTGTTAGAGGGCTCACCGTCAAAGTCTACAGTTACGTCATTGGAAACTGCGGATATATCAGCAATTGAAGCGTCGTCAACATCACCATCATCGTCTTCCATAGATTCGGTGTTGTTACGTGGCTGGTCTCCAGTGCCAACTACATCTACAGATACCTCGCACTGGTATGCTAAAATTAATAATCGTAGGGAAACCAGCAAGCGTAAAAGACAAGATTCCGTTAATGAAGCGCAACATGTAAGTTAAATATATGTATTCGGTTAATATTACAACATTATATTAATATGTCTTAAATGTGAAAATATCATGCCCGCTTAATACTAAAGCCAAAAAATTTGTGTTTAGTATACGCTTGCCTTTCTGTAGTATATAAAATGCATTTCCATTAAATCGGTGATAATTGTTTGTCGCGAGCAAGTGTTTTTGATTGGTATAAATTATTCAAAGAGTGTCGAGAACGCGTTGAGAACGAACCACGTCCAGGACGGCCATCAACATCAAGTGATGATCATCACGTCAATAAAATAAAGGAATTGAGGCTTGAGAATCGACGATAAACAGTCAGAGATCTTTTACTGACATAATTAGAATATCGGAAGGATCAGTGAAAACCGTTTGGAAAGATCAAGACCTATGAAAAGTGAAAGCACGATTGGAAGCGTGTGAAACAATGTTTCCTGACTACCAGAATATCGTGAAACGTATTGTTACTGGCGATTAGTCTTTGATCTATGCTTGCAATCCGGAAACAGACGATCAATGGGCTAAATATAGCGGGAAAGGTGAGCGAAGCCAAAAAAAACCGTCAAAGCAGGTCAAAAATCAAGGTTACGTCGACAGTTTTCTTCGATTATCAAGGTGTGGTGCACTCCGAATTAATACTAGTCCTAAAATATATTGTTATACCTTGTTGGCGTAAAGCTTTTCGTAAAAAGACGAATTATAGTTTTTGCACCACGATAATGCACCGTAGTTCATTGATTCTTCGTGAGTTTTTCGGCAAATTTTAAACCAGAATCGTGCCAAAACCACCGTATTTGCCTAATTTAGAATCGCTACGCGCATTGAAGGCTATTCTGGAAATTTACTTTAACAATTGCAACACGCTGCCACACAGTGTAATAGTTTTGTTCATCTAACGGTTGTACGTATCACCTAAAACTAATCGAGATAGATAAAGGTACCAACATACATATAAATGATTAGGACGAGGCAAGTTGAATTCCGAGTGTCTGTTCCGGTTACGTAGGCCTGACTGTCGTGGGAATATGTGGCATGTTAATAGTTATTGGTCAATGAGCAATATTTATATAAGTATGTATAAACTTGCTTCAAAATGTGTTCTCGAGTATACCTGAGCAATGCCAAAATAATTGCAACGGAATATTACTCTGTCCCCAATATGCCCCAAAAAATGATTTCCACCCTAAAAAATAGCTGGCTCGAAACCGGTTTTGCTTCATAGTTTCTTAGGCAAATTTGTTTCGAATTATCCGTATAACATTTCCCGCAGACGCGATTTTTTGGTTTTAAAGCATTATTTTACAACCTACTAATGTGTGTCTGTAACTGTTTACTACTTTTTTAATTTTTTCTTTACATTACATAACCTTTAATATTGTAGAAAGCTGCAACTTTCTACTTCCTTAAGCGTACCATCTTACCTACATACATAACAAGTATCCCTGAACGGGCCAAATGTCGTCCCTATGAATATTTAATTATATATTCTCACAAGTAAATATGTATGTAGTATTTGTATATACTTATGACTACCAGGTATAAATGCCGTTCCGTTGGTCTAACAACATATTTATAGTATATACAAACATATACATACATACATACATACGTATATATGTATGTATGTAACGGCATATGTATACATTTCCTTTCGGTGGGCATGATTAGACTCTAGTTTTATAGACGCTTCCATTTCCAATTCAGTGATAACTTTTGAAGGCTGTGCGTTTTCTCCTCAATTGCTCTGAATATCCAACCGACATGCGGCGGTTATCTTTCGTTCGTCAGTTCCTTTTTCTGACCAAAGATAACGTACTCTGTAATTGCTGATTAGAGTCATATCTCTGCTATAGCGTTATCCTGTGAAAATAACACATGAACCCTCGCGCTTCCATCAAAAAAAAAAAATAGAAGAAAAACAAAGGTCACCATATATTTGTATGTATGAGCACATAGTATGTAATGTACGAGTGTAAGACATCCGAACGATTTTTTCACTAAACATTTCTTTACCAAACATAGTAGAAATATGTATGTTTGTATGCTTTGCTATGTAGTATATACTCATATGTATAAGTACATACATTCTTAAGTGCATAGTTATGCATTGGGGAGTGTTCGGTAATAGCAGCAGGATCGCGAAGTAACCGTGCGACGTTTGACAACCCCTCTTTGCGCTCAAGGTGTTCACGCATGCGCAACTGCTCAAAAAGAATACAACGTCTATGTGTGTATATGTATGGATGTATAGGTATTTGGTGTGTGAGCGCAGTCACACAGTCACAGTCTCGCCTGCACACCCTTCCTAAGGAGTTTTCTACTGTTTGCATTTTCTCTTCGTTCCTTGATGTGCGGCTTCTTTTCACTTTTCAGAGGGTGCAGTCAGACAATGTATAATTTATTTCCTTTAAATATTTCTAACAAAATTTAACCTTTTCTGAAATTTCCCTCCCTGTCTCTATGTCTTGTGTTGCTGAAACTCAAGACTCAATTTTGCCCGAGTAGCGCGTGTTTAAATTTTTACTTTTGTTACTTCGAAAAATACATACTATGTACATAACTACAAATCTCTTCGTTTCCCACATTCCCTCTTGTTGGTGTTAAGTTTAAATATTTGAGCACAATTTTTGTGTTCGTATGTGTACATATGTATGTACATATATGAATGTACCAATTTGTTTCTCTATTCCTCTCTTATATTTGTTTTTTTTTTTTTGTTTTTAGTCTTCTTTCTTGCTTCTTGTATTTTGCTGTTGTGCAATGCACACATCTGCTGATATTTGCATAAAGTTTTCTTAACAATCGAGCGATCCAATCATGTTAAGTATTCCTAGGAAAAATGTATAATACTAATATAATTATCGTAATTTTCAATATTGCGTTTTGTAAAACTATAAATCGAACCCAAACTGTTGTAGAAGCGAGATATAGAATAAAGTGAAGTTCCAGAATGACCATATCTATAGTAAATATCTACTCTTTCGGTCTCACAAATCCGACATTTTATACCTTAGCTATTTTTTAACAATTTATTTCTTAAAAATATTTACAATGTAAGTTTTTTTTTCATAACACAATGATTTAAATTTGGACGTTTTAAATTTTATTTTAGTCCATCCAAAGATATTATAAAGATTTTTTAATTGCTCTATCAAAACTTCAGCGACTTCTTGAAGCTTTTTCGGTACAATATTCGTAAACATTGTCTTTTGTTGCATTCAAAACAAATGTTGTGCTGAATATAAAGTTTTCTGTTGCGCCATTCAACCAGAGATACCATATAAACCAGACTACAAACTGTATGAGCTATTTATAAAAAGGTAAAACATACTCTCTAACTTAAGTACTGTCTAACTAAATAAAATCTTAGATTAACAGCTAATTCAAAGTTCTTTTTAAACGTTGAACTTCCGCGACAGGCTCTCGAAAAATTTTATAGTAATGTTTAAGCTTGAGGTTTTGAATGTACACTACTGCGACTTTATAATAGTTCATACTACCTTGAAAAGTAAAAGAAAGAACTGTCATTTGAAGTGTTTTTAACAATTTGAAAACTCATCACTTCTGTGGCTTTTACGTGAAATATGTTTTAATATATAAAAGTATGCGTGCGAACGAATACTTAGATTTTTTACAATGGCAACCTCGGAGCAATGTTTGTGACTGAGCGGCATTGTAAGGCAGCTTGCTTTAAGACACGCGGCAAGTGGCATTCGAATTGAAAATACGTTGATATTTGAATGTTTAGATTTTTGAATTTAAGATAGTTCTATTACTTATACATACATACATACATATATATGTATGGTAAATATAGATTTACTTATGTACATACATACATATCGCTCATTTGCTGCAAGACCGGCATAATTCAAAAAACGTGATTTTTGAGTTAATGCTGCAGAATTGTTCGTTATATCATACTTCATGTTGAGTGAAAAATTCATATGAATACCTCTTATATGCTCCGCTTGAGAAGAGGTGTAAGGTTGGAGTCACCGTGTAAGGTTGTAGTAAGTTGAAAACTTTAAACGCGTTTTCTGGCGAATCGATTTTTTTGACTTATGCCGGTCTTGCAGCAAATGAGCGATATGTTTATTGATTGCGTTACAGATTTTTGAATTAAATTACACTAATAATAGTTGATGACATTTTGTCTTATGCAATTGCACATAAGTGGGTATAAATAAGTATATGAGTGTTTGTATTTGAACACTCAATGTCTAGATGGAAGGCAGAGACAATATTTCTAATTTATTTGTGCAAAAATGTGCAGCCTTAAAATGTTTTTATGGGCCAAATAATTGTGCAGAAACTATAGTCATATGACATTCATATGTGTGTTTTATAAGTCACCCTTATCAGCGTTAAGTCATCTTCAGCAGCTGCTGCTTTGTGCCTTCTTAAGAAGGTATTGTTGCCGCTGACTTCTTTGTCAGATTTTTTCCATATATACATATATACATATGTATGTAAATATAATTAAACTGTCGCAAATTCTTTACAGTGTCAAATAGTTCTCTATTTGGTGCACATAGTACTGAGTAAAGGCATAATTGCATATGTGTATGTAAATAGGAACAATGGTACTCTTTACCAATTGTTTCTAAAATTCAATAAAACATAGTTTCATTAACACCGTCCATTTTTTGTAATTCATAGTCCCTTGACAATTCCAAATAATTACAAAATGTTCGCGAAAAGTAAGTCTTTTCTATAATTTTAATAATTTTAAAGATCATTTACTTTTTCTATTGAAGGTTATGATAATCTGTCTTGCTGATTTTAAAACAAATTTTCAGGAAAAAAAATCGTGCAAATGAATTATTGAAAAATAAAAACGTAAATTATATTATAGTATTCTAACGTACGCAACCTTGACATATTTTATTTAACCGCTAGTCTAAGTATTTAGGTAGAGGTTTAAAAAAAATTGCATTATCTCGTTCGCTCCTCCAAGAATTCTAAACCTAATTTTCTAAACAAGTAACTGGTGATCAGAATTGTTAGTGTGATTTACCTGGACTTTACCTTGGTGCATCTCGTGTACGACAAAAAATTAACGATTAAAATCGAACAAAGAAATAACCAAAAATCAACACAAATACTTATACAAAAGAAAATGTGTAGCCTTCTTGGCTTTCGCTGTCCAGATCCTTATTTAATCGAACTACCTAAATCCCTTTATATACATATGTACATATATTAACCAGCCTAGATACACACACATGCATTATACGTACATCTTACGGCTGTCTACTGAGACCCGCAGCTTATACACATATATCGCCTTTGTGCATAATATCCTCAATTTTCTTCGCTTTTATTTCTTACACTCTCACAAATTCACATGTATGTGATGTTTTCTATGGGTTAGAAGGAGAGCAAAACAATTTCGACTGAGTATCCTTCCGCTGCAGGCAAAAACGAATGCAGTCTGATAAAGTACAAGCAACTCTCATTGCAGCTGTCTATTTGCTGCGCTACGCTTGCACACAGGACGTAACGTCAACGATCGCTGCACACGATCAGTTTAACCAGGAAAGTCACTGCGTACGCAACTTGTGCTCATTTAAATATTACTCCCTGTTTTTAGTGAAACGAGCTAGAGCTTCCCAACTTTATTTTAAGCTTGATAAAAGAATGGAAATTCAATACCCTCACAATTATTGAAGCAACTAATGTAATAATAGAAAACAGAGGATACGTGAAGTGAAACAGTGCAGTACAAACCAGTGAAAGCACTCGATACACCTAAACCAAAGAAGCATTTTGAAACCAAATATAATACATATGATTATAAATAATCTAATAACTTAAGAAAAATCGCAATAATCAGTTATCGCTTACAACAGAAATGGACACGGATTATTCAGATTTTTGTTTGCCCAAATATATTGTGTTTTCGTAGTGAAGATTGATTGATTGATATTGTTCATTTGTGCGGGCTGATGCGAAACTTTTAACCCACGTTATATGAGAAAAGGATTTCCTCAAACCAAAAGCTGATATTGTTGCTGTTGTTATTGTTATTATTTTTGCGGTGCATATCATATTTAAAGAGGATCTTGCAGCTATTTCGATTTGAACTGAGTTTATGTGATTATGAAGTGGGAGCGCAAGAGAAAACTGGTTGATATGGTATAATTAAAAAGAAACAAATATTTTATAAAATTAAAACAAAATGTTTTACAAGTTAAAATATAAAGTTAGGATAAGAACTAAAGCCAATACAAATCTTCCACTCTAAATATTATGTTAATCATTTTTTAATTTTCTAAGTTTGTGTTAAACTTTTTTTTGAGTATCAAACTATAAATAAAAATTTACCATATTTTTCTTATGTATTCCAGGATCCCGACTTAGGCTGCGATTTACCGACGGCTAAGCGCAAGCAAACGCTACCCTCGCCATATACAAGTGATGTAAGTTCTGTGGCGTCATCGGTGTATCCATCGCCAATTGATGTGTTCTCTCATGAAATCGACACGCGCAGTTCTTGCGACTACCTCTCAGCCGGAACCGACTTTGAGGCCACTGCGGATTGCATACCCGACAGTCCAAGCAGTTTACGGCCAGACGATGAAGCCATCGACGTGGAGGATGACGAAATTGTATCTGCAACGACATCACCATCTTCGGAATGTTCAACCAGTTGTTTTAAAGGTGCGCATCATTTATATAAAATGCACGCCGTCACCCAATTAGGAGAACGTACCCCTGGACAAATTACTGAAAACACAGATAAAATTGTCGAAACAAAGTTGGTGAAGGCATACGACGATGACTATACAGGTACACCATATAATTGTATGACACCGGCAGCGGAACCAGAGGAGTTGCGACAATGTCCCTTACCAGCATTAAGTTGGGCAAATGCATATGATGTTTGGCAATTGATGTGCAAAAAGGACCAACAAGCAGCCTGCTTACGCTCAGGTTCAATGTTGGAACGACATCCCAGCTTACAGCCGCGTATGCGTGCTATCCTGCTTGATTGGTTGATTGAGGTTTGCGAGGTATACAAATTACATCGCGAAACCTACTACTTGGCAGTGGACTACTTGGACCGCTATCTAAGTACGCAAAAGAATGTACAGAAGACTCATCTGCAGCTGATTGGCATAACTTGTCTTTTTGTGGCTGCGAAAGTTGAAGAAATATACCCGCCCAAAATTGGTGAATTCGCCTATGTGACGGATGGCGCATGCCAGGAATCAGATATATTGCAACATGAAGTGCTGCTACTGCAAACGCTCGAATGGAGTATAAATCCAGTTACACCAATGGGATGGTTAGGTGTTTACATGCAATTAAATGTGAACAACCGTACTCCGGCGTCGTTTAAGCGTAACACATACAAAGCCAAATCAACGGTGACAACGGACGAGGCATATAAGAACGATGCCTTTATTTACCCGCAATTTTCAGGAATGGAATTTGTACAAACTGCTCAATTATTGGACCTATGCTCACTGGATTTGGGTATTGCCGACTATGGTTATTCCATTATTGCTGCAGCGGCCATGAGTCACACTTTTAATAGGTATATTTACATTATGACTTTATTTAGAACAAACTATTATACGTATTGAATATTATTCTCATTATAGAGAGATAGCGTTGCGTTGTTCGGGATTCGATTGGCAAACGATTGAGCCATGTGCGCGCTGGATGCGACCTTTTTTCGAAGTTGTACGCGAAGAGTCTACTTACCTGCCCATGTCGGAACAAAATGAACAATTCACAAATCGTTTCGGTTTAGGTCATATATGCCCCAATATTATAACCGACGACTCGCATATAATACAAACACACACAATATCCATGGGAATGTTTGTAAGTATTATAAATTAAATCATGTGTAAACATGTTTCTTATCTGAGCGAGTTAATTCAATAATTTTTATTGTAACTTTCAGGATCGCACTGCACAATTACAAGAGCTTGCTTTGGCAACTAAGAACCGTACGGAGGCCTCTCCAGCTACTGGTTTATTATGCCCAGATGGTTTGTTGACGCCTCCGGCGTCTAGTCGAAAACCGGTCGATGTGACAGATGTCGACGAAGATCCTGATCCAACTTCCATTCAACCGATAAGCACCACAGTTAAAACATGTAAAAACTCTATAACCAAATCTACAAACTCAGCAATTGAAGTTGCAGTCAGTGCAGATAAAAATGTTCTCACGTAAACCTCAAGTAAAATAATACATAGTATATATAGAAAAACCCTTATAAATAATCTAATCAAGTAAATTATTCAAAATATTATAAATACCATATATTATACGTTTAAACGTTTAGCAAAATTAAATTCAAATTAGTCATTAATGTAGTAGTCAAATAAAATAATAAATAATTTTAATGTTTATAAGGCGTATGTTTAAACTACTAAAATAACATGTAAATAATAATTATATTAAAACACATTGAAAGTAAGTTATTTTGCGAGCTTTTGATAATTTTAGGGATAACTTTGCTTGCAACATTTTTAGAGAAAATGATTAATGTGCCGTTTTAAGGTGTTATTGTTCAAAGTAGTTAAATACTACAAATTTATGGTGCAAAGCAATCTGTTTTTTTTTAATTGTAGTTAAATATAAATAGATCTTAAATGGATCATCGCAATTCAAAAAATCACTCGTGAATAATAATAAAAAATAACATATACTAGCATTTCGCTCTATATATATTATATTTCAGGCCAACATTTCTATTACTAACACACTAACATAGTTTGCATAAGTTGAGGGACTCACATTTCATCGCCTTCACCTATGACTTATGGTGATACACTCACTTATATATATGTATGCATCTTTTAAGCATATGTTTTATTATACGAACGCTATCCAAAACGTGCATATCTTATAACAACATAGTCATAATTTTAGTGAAGCATTCCAAAAACAGCATTCGATGAGAGATTTGAAATTTTTCATGTTATATTTTCGCTTCATATTTCAAAATCATACGTATAAAAACACCTTTTCAAATTTATGTCATATATAGTTGATATTATGCAACCATATTTTGTAAATCTACACAAGCTAATAAAAGTGCATAAAAAAGGCCCAAATAAAACACTGAACTGAACTGTTAAAGTTTATAACAGCAACCGCTAATAGAAAAATACTTGTTTAAAATTATAGGGAACAAGGAATGATGAAAGGGGAATTTTTTTAAATTTCTACTCGCACGTATAATATATTATTTAAGAATAACCAATGAATTAAAAAAAAAAAATCGCTGATACACGCTGTCTGTCATCGGACTTTCGCTTTCGCTTACCAAATCTGTTGAAGGATTAAACAACACATATTCGTTGCATCAATTTGATGCATGAAATCTATGCATGTAAATAGAAAAAATAAATTTAATTAAATAGTTTTTAAGATATAATTTGTATATATAATTTTTTAAGCTAAGATAAAAAAATCTACAAAAATTTATTATTTGCTTAACATCTCATTCTGTGCGCTTTATCCATTTGAGGTATATGTATATACATGCATACACACGTTTCTGGATTTTTGTTTATTTAACTAATGGACTCTGATATTTATTTTTTTTCACAAAAAATCACAATTATAAACAGAAATGAAACATTTTTGTTTACCTATGTAAAAATATAAAATATATATTTTAATTTAAAATATTACAAATAAGCATTTAGTTTAAGTAAATCCTTGAATACGCTTTTCGCATTTTAATGTTTAATAAAACAAAACAAAAAAGAAAACAAACGTTAAATAAAAAGTACTAATTTTTTAAATACAAAGTTAAAATTTATTATACATGGCGGAATCCTAGGAATACGTGTTTTCAACTTATGCAAGTGCATCTGCCAGTTCGTTTTTCTATGATTCCTGAAATTGTTGACTCTGTCCACACTTTCTTCAATTATACATTCAATGTATCGGCGATCCGAAAATAAGTGTTCCTCAAGAACTCTCCAAAAAGTAATTTTATTTATTTCTTCTTCTTTACTGGCGTAGACACCGCTTACGCGATTATAACTGCGTTAACGACAGCGCGCCAGTCGTTTCTTCTTTTCGCTACGTGGCACCAATTGGATATTCTAAGCGAAATCAGATCCTTCTCCACCTGGAACTTCCAACGGAGTGGAGGTCTTCCTCTTCCTCTGCTTCCCCCGGCGGGTACTGCGTCGAATACTTTCAGAGCTGGAGTATTTTCGTCCATCCGGACAACATGACCTAGCCAGCGTAGCCGCTGTCCTTTAATTCGCTGAATTATGTCAATGTCGTCGTATATCTCGTACAGCTCATCGTTCCATCGAATGCGATATTCGTCGTGGCCAACGCGCAAAGGACCATAAATCTTTCGTAGAACCTTTCTCTCGAAAACACGCAACGCCGACTCATCAGTTGTCATCGTCCAAGCCTCTGCACCATATAGCAGGATGGGAATTATGAGTGACTTATAGAGTTTAGTCTTTGTTCGTCGACAGAGGACTTTGCTTCTCAATTGCCTACTCAGTCCGAAGTAGCACCTGTTGGCAAGAGTTATCCTGCGTTGGATTTATAGGCTGACATTGCTGGTGGTGTTTACGCTGGTTCCAAGATAGACGAAATTATCAACGACTTCAAAGTTATCACTGTCAACAGTGACGTGAGAGCCAAGTCGCGAGTGCGCGACGACTTTTTGTTTGATAACAGGAGATATTTTGTCTTGCGCTTGTTCACTGGCTTCGCTTCCTTATCCTGTTTGGAGAAAGCAGAACTAAGGGAACGGGTGTTGAGGCCGATGATATCAATATCATCGGCATACGCCAGCAGCTGTACACTCTTATAAAAGATTGTTCCTGCTCGATTAAGTTCTGCAGCTCGAATTATTTTCTCCAGCAGCGGGTTGAAGAAGTCACACGATAGGGAGTCGTCTTGTCTGAAACCTCGTTTGGTATCGAATGGCTCGGAGAGATCGTTCCCGATCCTGACGGAACTTTTTGTGTTGCTCAACGTCAGTTTACAGAGCCGTAATAGTTTTGTGGATATACCAAATTCAAACATCGCGGCATAAAGGCAGCTCGTTTTCGTGCTGTCGAAAGCAGCTTTGAAATCGACGAAGAGGTAGTGCGAGTGGATTCTTCTTTCACGGGTCTTTTCAAAGATTGGCGCATGGTGAATATCTGGTCAGTTGTTGATTTGCCAGGCCTAAAGCCACACTGAGAAGGTCCAATCAGGTTGTTGACGGTGGGCTTTAATCTTTCACACAATACGCTCGATAGAACCTTATACG
>NW_026038336.1:0-25000 GCF_023373825.1 Bactrocera dorsalis
CATTTTGAAAAGTTTGAGAAATGCCTTAGAGTAAATGAAAAGAATATATAATTGATTCTATTACAAATCTCCACTACAGGGTTGCAAATTAATAGTGTGCTCCATCTTAACATAACTTGTTCAATGAAATTTACGCAAATTACATAAATTGAGAATAACAAATCGTTCAAATAGCTATATAACTCTCTTATAATTATGTAATCACAACATGTTATGCTGAAAAAATATATAAAATTGAACTCACGTGCCTTTACTGCGTTTTGTATAGTCGCAATGGCAAGCCTGTATTAAACGGAAAGTACTAAGTTTCGAAGGCAGGCATTTTGCAATCGCACAATCTACTCTAGTACTTTTATTCAACACACAGAATTTTTCTAAGTTCCATTTTGTGTGGCGACGCGAGACTTTGAAAATTTTTCATAGCACTTTTGCCTTTGCTGTGTGGCTCGTTGCTTTTACATTTCATCTCGTGTTAAGTGGCTGAAATAAGTATTTTTTAGCTGCTAATCGAAGCAGAGAAGTGTGTGCGTGGAATCTTCCGAATTTTCGTGTGAATTTTCGTAGTCGAGACTGTAAAAATGAGCGTGGATGTGGCACCCGAAAATGTAAGTAGTAATTATGGTAACGGTGAAATTTTATGTAATTTTTCAGATATTCCTAGAAAATTACCTATGACGATTTTTACAAAATAATATGTTAAAAAACAAGTGTATACTAAAACGGAAATGTAGATGCATTTTCAGTACCATTATGGCAAATCTGTCAGCAGTATTTAAATGTACATTTCCTTTGTTTAAGCAGTAATTGTCTGTCTGTGCGATTTGTCGGGCCCCAACGCGATCGCCTTGAAATGAAAACGTCAAGTTTTTCATGAAAATGGCGACAAGTCCCCAACAGCATACATGGACAAAATGCAACACAACGGGCAAAATCAGCAAAAACACCAACAAAGAGAGTAATACTTGCTGTATTACCTGCGTTCCGAAGTAGTTGCAATGCAAAATTCGTATAAAATTTGTGATTTGGCAAATTTTGGCCCAAAAAATCTTAACTGTCTATCCTTGTTAGGTTTAGATTTATGTACAATGGTAATTATTTAGATGCGATACATTGTGTTTGCCATGTATAAGCTCCAGTATTAGTTTGCAGTATGATTTTTTTTTTCTACAAATATGTTGATGTGATGAGCTTTCTGGCTGGCTGCAACAGGGAAAGTCAAAGATGGAAGTAGCGTAACAAACGCAGCACTAAGTACAAGTAATACTGTGAATACGAGTCGGTAGAGCGAGCGAGTGAGCCGCTCGACATGTAATGTTTTCGTAGACATTGTCGTGGTTGCTCGGTGGCAGCGTAAATTTTTCAAAGTCTTTTCTGGAACATCGGAGTATTGACTATGACTGTGACTGTGGCAGGCAGATTAACTTATCCACGGGCTGATAATAGCAAATACTTTTAATAAAATTTTCATAGCCGTTGAAATTCTATGCGAAAACAAAAATATATTATTTACGAAATTTTTTTTATTAATGTCATAGGTAGTTAGGATAATGTTTAATGATTTAATTGTTGTTTGTTTATTTAATCTTTGGTAAAGCAAGACTTATTCTGTTAGTATAATGAAAAATTAAATATGGTATTATCGGTGCAATAGTAACAAATAACAAGTAGCAAGTAAATACAGTACAAAATTGTATTGCTTGTTTAACATTAGAAATAAGATGCGTTAAAAACTAACCACCACAACTACAACCACCCTCTTTTGCATCCCTTGATTTATGAGTTGGCTTCATAATTAAATTTTCCAAGCACTACTTTTCTTTTGTATTTTCCTTCATTTTCGTTTACATTCATTCACTTTGAAAATTTGCATTCCGTTTTTATTGACTTGATTTTAGAATATTGTTTACATTTACTTCCTATGCATCTGTATATCTATATAAACACATGTACAAATGAAGGTGCAGGTGAAGTACTTATGTTCCTAAGAGTGTCTTCAATTCTTTATAATCGGAGATTTTTACACACACAAATATGTATGTACGTACATACATACATGTTCATGTGAATACAACTGACCCTATAAGTAAGTAAAGTTGAACACATGCTTTAATTTGTTTTCATTTTGGATTCTTTTCTCTTAAAACTTGCACTCTGTGTTACTTTTTGGTTGACTTAATAATATTTAAATGTTGTGCTAATATTCCAGTTTCTGACGAAACAACGCCAAAATCACCACTCGGGTTTTAATGAAAGTATGTATTGACTATCGTCTCCTTTTGTTTAAAGTCAAGTAAATGCGACCACTGCATTTACCAAATAAAATAAAAAAGAAACAAGGAAAGACGTCTACTTCAGCTGAATTGAAGCTATAACACCCTTCACAAGTTCAATTTATCTTACAAAAACTTTTTATGGCAGTTACATATTGTAGTGATCCGATCAGAACCATTTCTGCGGAGATTTGAGAACAATTCGTGCCAAATTTTGTGAAGATACCTTATAAAATAAATAAGTTTTGCATATAACTTGATTTTTATCGTTCATTTTGTATGGCAGCTATATATTGTATTATAGTAATCCGATATCGAACAAATGAGCGCATTTTTTGGAGAGAAAAGGAGTTGTGAATTTTAGATCGATATCAATTCAGGGATTAGTTCTAGTTTATACAGAGAGACGGACAGTGTTAATTCGACTAAACTCGTTTCCTTCTAAGTGTTACAAACATCGTGGTAAATTTAGTATACTCTGTACAAGGTATAAACATGTGCACACGTATATGTATGTAAATACGTAGAAACATATTTGTATCTACATCGAGCTAAAAATCTTGTAGGTTATTCGCCTCTTCTCTTTTTTGTGAGCATTCGTTTTTTGTTTCAATATTTCTTTTTCTCTTTGTTACCTGCCACTGTCGTAGTTGAATGGGCTCCAGGTTGTGATCTGTTGCTGAGCTGATCAACAGTATTACGAACCTAATACATATTAGTGTGAAAATAAAGTCATGCCTTTTTCATATGTATGTAATGTGTTTTTGCTTTCACTGTTGCAGATTCTTACTTGATTGTATTGTATTGTTTTGAAGTACATATATTTATAACTTAGAAGTCGTAATCATTAGATATATATAAGTATAAACATACATACATTTATACTTAATGCACCTTTGTTCATATGTATGTATCTCTTTTATCACAAAACTAAGTGATGCACACTCAATAAAGAGAAAATTATTTGATAAATGTGTTAAGATCTTTTGAAGATCTCATTCGTCAATGCAAGAATACAAAACTTAGAAATTGATCAACATGTCGGAAATTTCTGTTATAGATACATATGTACCCACATATCGATTTATATATATATAGCACAAAAAATTGTTCATTAACATTGCATGTGTTGTCCCAGGGGCACTGTGTACATCCCAAAAGAAAAGGTAGATTTTTTGGTTATTACTTTCAAGTGTGAGCGATAAGCAGCAATGCCCGAAAGCTATATCTACCGAAGCACACATTGCAAACGATAATACATTTGTTATATACATACTCATATGCATGAAATTCATCTACGTCACACTGTGCTTTTATTTGTAATTAGTATAGGTACTGCTTACATCTATGTAGATACTATAATATATATATTTAAATCTATTCGATTCACCATATAATAGATATAATATTAGGAATTAAAATTTCTTATATAATTATAAAACAATGACCTATATTAACTATACCGAAATTTTAAGGCTACTTATAGGGCAATGGCAATGTCAAAGACATCTAAGGTGTTGACTATAGTTTTATATTTTGCTAGTTTAATTTATGCATAATATCCAAGAGCGTAAAAGTCGTCACGTCACATTGTTGTGAAACGTGTGTGAACGGAGGTGTGGACAACGTGTTCGTTGACTGATGCTAATAATTCATTTTTCTTTAATTTTTTCACACACAAATATACATAAACTTTAGATGTTGTTGTGTACGTTCATATATTGATTAATAGTCAGCTGGATGGAATTACCTTTGTCTAATATTTAATCTTTTATTTGATTTTTTATTGTTTTCAATAGACTTGGCGAATTAGTTTGAATTTTTGAGTGTAAATAAGACAGCTCAATAATAGCCGGCAATTCTGCCTAATAATTGAGGGCAATATGTAACACGTGGTCAATTCTCTCACATGTTTTGGCAATTGTTATGGTTCTACAACTAAAGTTTTTGACATACATATAGGACACAAATATCAAAAGAAAATTTCTCTAACCTTACAATATTGTTATTAGAAATTTGATTCATGTTGCTAGAGTTAACTGTGTAAATAGATTACTAATAGCGGGACAGGCGTACGAAAATACATATATGTTATTTTATTCGTCAATACATTGACCATTATCAATTACTATATTTAAAAAAATGTTAATCATTTGTTTATAAATATATAATTATAATCAATATTATAAATATGTATTTTTTAGGACATCAAGACTCAGAATGGGTCATCCGAATTGGTGCAAGTGAATGGTGTCAGTAATGGTCATCACAGTGGTAGCAGCAGTAGTAAACATAAATCCTCTAGTAAGGATAAACATCGTGATCGCGATCGTGATCATAAAAGTTCAAGCTCAAGTTCAAAGGATCACAAGAGCAGTAGTCGGTAAGGCAACTAGTGCTACCTTTCACTATTTTTAAAAACTTAATGTTTTTATTTTTGATTTTTTAGCGACAAAGATAAACACCATAGTAGTTCGTCGTCCAGTAGTAAGGATAAATATAGGGATAAAGAACGCGATGGCAAACATAGCTCCAGTTCAAGTTCGAGCCATCGTGATAAGGACCGTGATAAGGACAAAGATAAACACAAATCATCATCATCTAGCTCTAGCCATCATAAAAGCTCGTCAAAAGATAAGGAACGTAAAGATAAAGATCGTGAACGCAAAGAAAGCAGTAGCTCCTCTTCGAGCAAAGATAAAGAAAAGGAACGAGATCGCCACCACAAATCGTCTTCATCCTCTAGCTCTCGTGATAAGGATCGCCATCGGAGTTCGTCGTCATCTTCGAAACACAAACATTCCAGCTCTAGTTCTTCAAAGTCTTCATCCGGTGACAAATCAAAATTAATAGACGGAGAATTCATTAAACCAGAGCCCATCTCACAACCTTTAATCGATTCACAGTCAAATGGTTATAATACTGATTTTGTAGCACTTCGACCCGAACCAGTTGGTAATGATTATATGGATGAATCAAATACCGGTTTCGACAATAGTCAAAATGGCAAAGACGGTTACGAAGAAAAACCAGACATTAAGATGGAAGAACAAAACATTAATATTTCACAGGCTAGCTCATGTGATTATTCGATGTCACAATTTAAAGAGGATGAGCCCTCATTTGTCGTAAAAGAGGAGGCCAGTGCTGACGAAGATAGTATGTTCAAACAGGAGCCGGAAAATCAAGAGTATGAGGACGACGAAGAAGATGTCCCATTGGCTATGCGTAAGACAAACGTTAAAACTATTACTCCAATTGCTGAGGAGGAGGACGATGAGGAGGATATACCACTAGCTAAACGCAAAATAAAAGCAGAAGTGGAGGAAGATGACGATGAGGATGTGCCATTGTTGGCAAGAAAAAAGGCTAAGAAAGAGTCATCTTCAGGGAAGACTAAGAATAAAAAGAAACGTGTCAAGGAAGAGGAAGAAGAAGAGTATGGAGAAACTAAGCCCAAGAAGAAAAAGGCCAAGAAGGTACTTGTGTGAAAATTTAGTAAAAACTATAACATTTCTGTACAAATAAAAACATTACAGACCGAGCAGCAGCCACAAGTTAAACAGGAGACTGCTTCCCCAACAAAACGAAAGAAGAAGGAGGAAGAAGAAGAAGAAGTTTGGAGATGGTAAGAAATATTTTCTCTAACATGTTTGGTTAATTATATTGCAAACAAAATTTTATTGTGCTGTGAGCTGGTGTTGTGGCTCGCCAAGGAAACAGCTGATATCAGTTTTGGAGTCAGTGTATGAATATCACAGTTTCACAGTCTATGTAATTGTCATATTGACTAAAAAATATTTGAGGTTAGGTTTTTACGTCACTTTACCTCAGTACGATATTTTCATGTTCGGTGTGTGGTTTGCGTAATGTGGCTAACATTCCCACTGCATCTTGATGGCGAAGGCAACAAAAGTATTTATATTCGCAAGCGAACGTGTTGTCTTCGCCATATGCAGCAGAAAGTCAGCTAATTGGAATCGTGTCACTTGCGCTGCACATACGAATGCATTTGCTTTGAACTTTAGAACAAAAACAACATCTAAAACCCAATTCGTAGTTAAGATTGCACCGAAATCCCAAGCCAAGAAATTAAAAACTAAATTTGCTGTTCTAAATAAAAATTTCAGGTGGGAAGAAGAAAAGCGTGAGGATGGTGTTAAGTGGAACAGTTTGGAACACAAAGGGCCTGTTTTTGCACCACCGTATGAACGTGTGCCAAAGCATGTACGTTTCTATTACGACGGCAAACCGATGGATTTGTCTTCAGAGACTGAGGAGGCAGCAACGTTCTATGCAAAAATGTTAAACCACGATTATTGCACAAAACAAATCTTTAATGATAATTTCTTCAAAGATTTTCGAAAGAGTATGACATCGAAAGAACGTGAAATTATCAAAGACTTCAACAAGTGCAATTTTGAAGAAATGTTTAGATATTTCACTGCAGAATCCGAAAAACGCAAGAGTGCAACAAAAGAGGAGAAACTAGCTAAAAAGATGGAAAATGAGGCATTAATTAAGGAGTATGGAATTTGCTTAATTGATGGCCACAAGGAAAAAATAGGTAATTTCCGATTAGAACCTCCAGGACTATTTCGCGGTCGTGGAGAACATCCGAAAATGGGTATGATTAAACGTCGCATTCAAGCGGAAGATGTGTCTATTAATTGTGGCAAAGATTCGAAAATTCCATCGCCACCACCGGGCCACCGATGGAAGGAGGTACGCCATGATAACACAGTAACATGGTTGGCCTCTTGGACGGAGAATGTGCAAGGCCAAGTCAAATATATTATGTTGAATCCCTCGTCTAAATTAAAGGGTGAAAAGGATCACGTAAAATATGAAACTGCTCGACGTTTAGCTAAATCTATAGACAAAATACGTGCCACATATCGTGATGAATGGAAATCAAAAGAGATGCGTGTCCGACAACGCGCTGTCGCTTTGTATTTCATTGATAAATTGGCTCTAAGAGCTGGTAATGAAAAAGACGAGGATCAAGCTGATACCGTAGGTTGTTGTTCGCTTCGCGTTGAACACGTTAAATTAGAAAAACAATTAAACGGTAAAGAGAATGTTGTTGTATTTGACTTCCTGGGTAAAGATTCAATTCGCTACTACAACGAAGTTGAGGTTGAAAAACGAGTATTCAAAAATCTAGAACTATTTTTGGAGAATAAAAAGGAAGGAGACGATCTGTTTGACAGGCTTAACACGCAAGTGCTCAACGAACATTTAAAGGAGCTTATGGAAGGTGCGTTTACATAAATTCACACATATATAAACATATTTTTAAGTATATATTTTTACTTTTTAAAGGACTCACTGCCAAAGTGTTCCGTACCTACAACGCCTCAATTACATTACAAAACCAGTTGGATTTACTCACCGAAGAAAGTATGTCACCTGCGGAGAAGTTACTTGCCTATAACCGCGCCAATCGTGCAGTAGCCATATTATGTAACCATCAACGTTCAGTACCAAAAGGACATGAAAAATCAATGGAGAACTTGAAGGAGAAGATACGTCAAAAACGCGAGATGATTGAGGAAGCCGAGTCGGACTATCATGTAAGTTAAATAATTATTGGCTGTATATATGTACATATGTGTGTATATTGTTTAAACAAATTATAATTTTCTTTCTTTGTAGGATCTTAAAAAAGCTGCGAAGCGTGGATCGGTAAAAGAACGCATTATGGCTGACAAGAAGGCAAAGACGTTGGAAAGATTAAAAGAGCAGCTAAAGAAATTAGAATTACAAGAGACTGATAGGGATGAGAACAAGACAATTGCATTGGGCACATCTAAGTTAAACTATTTAGATCCACGTATTACTGTCGCATGGTGGGTAGAATGTAACGTAACGTTACGATACTTTATACAAAAAAAACTTCTACATATTGTATAATTACATACAATTAAATATATGTATTCAAAATTGCTTACAGGTGCAAGAAGCATGGAGTGCCAATTGAAAAAATCTTCAATAAAACTCAAAGAAACAAATTCATGTGGGCTATACATATGGCTGATGAAAATTATCGCTTCTAAATACATATTAATGTATTGTATGTCGGCGACAGTGGCGCACGGTAACGAATTCGGCGCAAGAAATATGATGTTTAATCGTAGATAAATGTTGAAGGTTTAATGTAGCATTCTACCCTCCCCGAATGCTGCAGCACTACTACTACCACCACCCACCACTTAACGCTGTAGAAGAATGCATGATGAATTTAAGAGAAAAAAAGAAATATCAAAATCGGCGACGTCATTAATGCTTATTTAAACAGCAGACGGAAGATTGAGATGGGAGACATTAAAATATGCCTCAAACTATTTCATAATATATGTATGTATGAATTAACTACATACGTATATGCATATTATCCATAGTATATAACGTTTAGTATGTAACAATCAACGTATTTCATTATTAACAATGATAGACACAACATTACTTGCAATACATTTGAATACATAATTAAATATGTATGCCTAGTTATGTAAGTTGATAGGAATAGTTTGCCATTTTATGTGCGAATGGCAACAGACTGTTCTCCTTAATTATCATCATGAACACACACACCAACATACATATATACACATCTACACCCACACAAACAAAAAACATTAAGTAGAACGTATTAGCGTACAAACTTTAGAAATTTTTGAGAGTTACAATTTTGTTTTTATTTATAAAACGCGTAAAAAAATTAAAATCACACAAAAAAAAAACGTAAATTTAAATGAAAATCTGCATATTTGAATGGAGGGTCAGCGCAGAGCATACAGCGGCAAGGCAATTTTTACTGGAACAGTGCACACTAATTAAGTTTTAGTAGAAATTTTGTTTTTAAAGCATGTATACATAAATACTAGTGTGCTTTCTTTTTTGATTTTTCTTCAAGGAAGGGCACATCACTGCATATACATACATGCGGTATATATATACTATAAAATATACATGATAAACAAACATTATTTGAGTTAAATCAATTTTTAGCATAATTCATTACAATTTTATCTTATCTAAATGTAAGAAAATACACTATATAATATAATAATAATAATAATTTATAAGTCGTCAGAGCAAGAGAAGAGGGAAACCGCTTCGTTACTCTCAAATATGAGGTAAATGAAACACAAATTTATCAATGTAGCGGGCTAATTCAGAATTTTCCCAAATTATGTGTAATAATTTAGATTCGATCTTAAATGCAAGTATGCAATCATTCGGCGTATGCATTGAAAAAATAATAATAAAACTAGACTTTTAATTAAACAAGCAAATAAAATAAGAAACACATGCAATTTAGTTTATCATTTATTATTTCTTTGTTTTTTTTTTTTGTTTTTTAATTCTATACAATATGAGACACCTTTTAATTGTAATTACAAAAAAAAATAATTATTATAGTATATTTATATATACATACATATATATGTATGTACGCGAATATATACGTATGCACTTTCAACAAGTTAAACGGTTAAAAAGTAACTTTTTTGTACCCACACTTTCCAATATTTACATACCACAATACAACGTACACACATGCATACATATATTCAGTTGTTTTTGTATTATTTAAGTTACAAAACAGAAATATATCAAATATTGTAAAGTAAAAAACAGAAAAGCATTTACTTTGATAATTTATGGATTTACATAAACGGAACTGGACTGGATTTGCATCCGAACGAGTGCTATCTCCCCAGCACCAGCAGGATTACCTAAAACTAGATTAGGGCATGTTTTTGCTACTACAAAAATCGTATATGTATTAACAAAAACAAGAACAACAATGAATTTTGCTATTACAAAAACAATAATAACAAAACAATAACAACAGCTGTTAGCCATTATTCGTTGTGGAGTGGTAAGAGCGCAATACGACATAACGGTGAGTGGTTGCTCGAGAGTTACTTTTATATATACATAAATAATATGCCCATACATATATAGGATTATTTTTAATTATCTTAATATTATTTATAATTCGTTTGTAAAAAAAAATTAAATATATCTTCGTTTGTCGAATTTTGCTTTTTATCTGTTGATTTAAAACAATTGCTTACATTACATTACAATACTAAAAAGTTAATATTCCTCGCACACAATTTTACATTTGTAAACAAACCATTTACTTCAATTCAGAAGCTTTCAATCATCAATCAAACAATATAACAAGAAAATACTTAAGCCAAAACAAAAAAAAAAAGAAATTTCGGTTTAATTGGCGTACCATGCAAATACATTGAGAACAGCTGAAAAGTCAGTGATATCACCTAGCAAAAAAAAAAACATTTTTTTATATTATACCAGCAGATATAAATAATAAATATGAAAAAAATCAAACCAAATTAAACATAAACTAAGCTGGACACATACATACATACTAGTTTATAAAGCAAGTATTTTATAGAACAAACTATATAAAAAAAAAAAATATTTAAGAAAACATTAACTCTAGTTTATTGCAACAAAGTTTGGAATCAATAAAAATAATATGAAAATAGAAGTAGTATAATAATTGAACTACAAACACACTCGAAGAGCAAAATCAATTAAACATGCCTGAATTAATTATTTTATGAAGCAAAAGCACTCAACTTTGGCATAAAATAAATTAATATATCGTGGTACACATACAAATAAACAGATCATACGCATATCTGTTAAGGTATCAACTCAACTTTTGATTAAACTAATCAACAGCAAGTGGCAGTTAATATGGAAATACAAATAAAAAAACGATAATTTATACATATGTATGTGATAAATAAGTACGTATGTATGTATGTTGCAAAATGACTAAATAACTAAAATAATTTGCAACAAAAGCACATTTAGTTGCACATACACAATTACGTATGTATGTATTGTATTTCAAAGGATAAATAAAATTTAGAAAATACATGTGTCACATTTGTTTGTTTTGGAAAAGTAAACCAGATGATATTTACTACGAGAATTACAAAAAAAAAGAAAAATGTTTAACACTATATTGTACTGTAATATTATTCCGTTCCCACGACAGTCGGGTCTACGTAACCTGAAGGGAGCCAGATTTTTTTATCGGTCAAGGACAACAACAACTATAATATTTTTCATATGTTATGTAAAATACGAAAATATTTTAACAAGTTGAAGGCTTGCCTTTTGCAGCGTTGTATTTGAGAATAAATAAGCCCTTTATGCACGAATGAAGAGTGTAAAATCTTCGATTATCACCATAGAACCCTTTATTTCATTTTAAAAATTAGAGTATATACCTCCGGCGGCGCGAAGTGCAATTTTTATACTCTGAACTGGGTGTCATAAGTTTGTTAAGAAGTTTGATACAACCAGAAGCAAACTTCGGAGACCTTAAAATACAAATTTGTATACATATATAAATAAGTAGTGTGAAGAGCTGAGTCGGCTTGGCCTTTCCGGTAAAATAGTCCCAAAGTTTTTTTGATATTGATTTCAAAATTTTCACACATCCTTTTCTCTCTAAGAAACTGCTCATTTCTTGGAACCAGCTATAACGAAACACTATAGCATATAGTGTTTGCTGTGCAAACTGAATGATTGGAATCAATTTCTTCTATGGAAGATATCTTCAAATAATTTGGCAAGGATTATTTCTTAAGGCAATGGTGCAATCTCCTAAGAAATTGTTCAGATCGGATCACTATAGCATATAGTTGCCGTACAAACTGAACGATTAGAACGAAATGCTTATATGGAAAACTTTCTCATTCACCAAATTTCGCATGGGATTTAAATCAGTAAAATAATCTCCCAAGAAATTGTTCAGATCGTGTCCCTATAGCTTTCATACAGTTAAGTTTTTGTATGGAAACTTTTTTGTTTGTGAAGGGTATTATTTATGATTTCGTGTTCTAAATAATTCTGTTCAATATTTCCTTCTAAAGGTTTTCTTTTTTTTCGCTCTACAAATTGTAAAAGAAACTACATACATTTATTTATTTATATTTAATTTTTTGTTTTTTATATTAATATTTTGACGTCAAATTTAATTTTATTTACTTTTATCGCTTTAAAAAAAATTAAAATAAAATCATTCTGTTAATATACATACATACATTTTTATTTCGATATTTTGCACTTTGTAATAATTTCAATTATTATTCAACACTAAGACAAACATATTAACAAACCGACAATTAGCTATCATCAACTTATGACTAATGTATATAAGCTCTAAAAATTGTATTTTCCAAGCGTATTGCTTGCATTATTAACTTGTATTATTTTTCACAAAAAAAATCATATGTATGTGTGTATGTTTGTTTACTCAACCAGCACAACATTTAGGCAGAAACTCCGCTTAAATGCAGCAATGACGTGGAATATAAGTTTAGACCGCAAATAATAAAGACGTGCAAATAAGGCAATTACATTATCCGATTTCACGTAGTTATTGCTTTTGCGGTTTAGCTAAATGCCAAAAAAAATAAAAATACAAATCGCTACTTCCTACAGTATATAGAACACTAATGTTTTCATTAGACCTTAAGCGTCGTGAGATTTGTTGTATATATTAGACATTGAGTGTATATGTTCTTCAGAGAAGTACAAGCGCAGTACATTTCTAAATGCGTCGCTGTAAATATTTTATAAATTTTAAAAATTTTATATTCTTTTTTTATATATATATTTTTAATATATATATAGTTTTGCTTAGCGCGAAATTCGTTTACATTTCTATTTCATTAAGCGTTTAAATTAATAGCAGAGCATTAAGTAATCATTCTTAGACACGCGAATGTTGTTGCTGTTATTAAGTCATAAATACGCGATAATCGTTTTAAAGAAATAAATTCATGACAAGAGCTATCGTGCACAGACGTGTGAGTAGCAAGCGAATGCCGCAACTTGCAACAATTTGACATGCAAATAAACGTTATATATTGCATTCAAACAGAAAACATAAACTTAAGCATTAAATAACTATGGATAAGCAAAACTAAAATAATACATTGTACAAATAATTGCTGACAACAAAAAAAATAGCTATAGCATATACAAGTACATGGATATTAAATCTAATTAATTGCATTAATACGAGCAGTATTACTGCCATCGCCACCGCCGCCGCCATTACTACTGCCACCATTAGCGCCACCGCCTACGCCGCTGATACCGCTGCTATCGGCAATACCTGTCGACAAGGTGCCGCCAATGTCGCTGGATATGAAGCGGTGCATGAAATCGCGACAGCGAGTCTCACGATAAAAATCGCGACCTGCGTGTGCGGTGCTGCGCAGCAATATACGTCCGAACACGCTAGCTGTGGGAGGAAAAATTGCAAATGGTAAATAATCAATGTTGTTTTTCTAATATTTTGATTTTTTTTTATTTGTTTACTAATTTTTTTTTTATTTTTGTTTTAATTTAAATTTTTTTAGAATTATTATTGTTTTTTTTTATCTTTTATAATTTAAAATTTTTAGTTATTTTCTTATAATTATTGTTTTTTAATATTTAATTTATTTGACTTCTTTTTAATTTTATTTGATTTAATTAAAATTTTTTAAACTTATGTTTGACTTTTTTGTATTTTTATTTATTTATTTTTTTATTTTTTTTTTTAATTTATTTTTTATTTAATTTTTTTTTATTATTATTTTTTTTTTATTATTTTTTTTAGTTTTTTAATTATTCAAAATTAAAATTTTTTTTCAACTTCATTTTGCGTGGTTAGCTTTGTGTACATACCGACGTGCTGTAAATTATAGTACTGCCGCTCTATGCCTTGGCGTAGAAACATGCATAAATGCACGAAGACATTGCGGCGTGGTGAGCTCAGCAATGATATCAACTCCATGGCTTCAGCGGCCGTATTTGTTTGCAATAAATCTTCGACAAAAGGATCAAGTAAGGGCTTTTCGGGCAAGTCTAATAGCATGAGTAGCGCCTCAGCAGCTGCTTGTGGCGTACCGGCTGAAAAGAAAAATTTACATTTATTTTGTAGAAGACTACAGTGCCAAACATGCGTTTACTTACGAAATTCCTCGCTCGACCATGTGTCCAACCAATCGCGTATAACGTTGAATTGCAAGCTGCGCGCATGTTTATATTCCAATGTTTCGAAAGCACCTTCCACCTTATTGCCCTGCTTGTGCAGATAGTCAATGAGGAAGAAAAACTCGCGTGGCATTGTCACACGGAATTCCGGTGAATCATCATTCATCTGAAAATGGAGTTTATGCGGTTAAACAAGACATTTACACGCTATATTGCTCGGCATTGCATTACTTACCAAATCTTTAACCTGTGCTTGCGTATACGTGTTTAGCGGTTGATTGGTGCGACAAAGCGTTTCCACCGAAAGACCAAAACAACTGGGCTTGTATTCGCCGGTGACCGTCAAAAACATATCTGGTCCGTTTTTTACATGCAATATCAATATGTCGAAATCGAATTTCCAATTGGTCGTGCGTATTTTCTTCAACAAGCCCGTTATGGAACGCACATCTGCCAGCAATTTAACGCGTACACGTTTGGTGCTATCGGTCATTAGCGTTTCGGCACGCGGTTCTACTTGCAACCATTTTTCGCATATATCATTCAATGGTGGGTCTTTGACTTTGAACATAAACTCCACCGGCATTGGACAGTTATTCGAGACAGTAAAATCACAAACGGACAACTCGTTGAAACGTACGACACCGAAATCGAGCACGGTTTTATCGACACTTATTTGTGGTTGATTCTCATTTTCACGTTTATCAACCAGCTTCAAGACTTCTTCGTGTATGCGTTTGTAACGCTTCTCATCTTTGGTTTTGATTTTTACACGAAATATTGCATAAACAGGCTTGTGATCACTCTGTCGAATCTCCATAATACTATTGTAAGCCAACTGCTCGATACGCACACCTTTCCATAACACACGATCGCAGTATGCTGGCGCGCGTTGTTTCTCACTAAAAGCGTGAACGAAATGTAAAGCACATAAAATCATGTAATTAAGCATTAAATTACGCACCTGCTGTCAAAATTATCTGTGCCTACATCGTACTTGTAGGTGGGTCGAAATTTGATACGCCCTTCACTGTAACCATCAAAGCAATTGCCTTTACCCATTTCAATGCGTAACTGATCATACTTCATAAGTACATCGTAAGCGTTCGGTGAAGCGCGATTACATGGTAATTGTAAGCCTGGCGGCTCTTCAATGCGATAATTTAAGTCACCAATCCAAAAGATGTGACTGTAACAAAAACAAAACCGTAAAAATGAAGCAACTTTGTAGTTGCACTTTTTTCAGTGTAACCTTTACTCACTCGTGATCATTAATGGTACGTTTTAGATCATCATCAAACACTAAACCACGTACGATACCCGCATAATCTTCGTTGCGTGCCTCAACGAAAGCCATATGAGCTGCTAAATGTGAGTTTACAAAGCAGAGGTTGCCTTCATTCAGTTGTATGCTCACCGCAACGCCACCTTTGTTGCCCAATGTGTTGAAAACGCCGCGCGCTACTGTTTTGACTCGACAACGCGCAATATATGGCCGTAATTGTTTACGTATGATGATTGTTAACATCATGCCTACGAGCCGCACGCTAGTTAACTCCTCATATTCGCCATCTTTATGTAAACTTGATAGCATTTTACTTCTGCATTGTGAACGATAGATTAATTAATCATTATTATCAAAATTATATGTATATTAGCTAATACTCACATCCACATAGGGTCAGGGCGATTTTCGCTGAAAGTTATGGCTTTAGCTGAAGTATCCAGCTCTTGTAGCGCAATGGCATATATGTCGGCTGGTTGCTCACCATTTGATAGCCACAAGTGCAATGGACTGTCACTATATGGCTTGTTATTTACATTCCAAGTGCCACAATACACTCTAAAAAATATAAATAACAACATTAAAACAAAATTTATTATAGAATCATGTGTAAAAACGTACATAAAATCCTTGAAAACAATATATTCATTTTCACGTCGTTTCAACTCCTGCTTCACTTCGCCGATTTGTCGGTAATCGTTCAGCCAACTATAACTCAAAATCGATTCCGTTGCCGCGGTTGAGTGTGTCATTGAAAATTTAGCTGATATGATTTGCGCATGAAACGTTTCGAAATCAGATGCGCCCTCGGCTGATATGATTGGGTAGTAGAAATATTTCACGGCCGCCTCATCGGCTGTTTTTAGATCGAATTGCAATTGCGATATGGAACCCTTTTTATCTGAATTTGTGAGCACACATTAGTTTCACGTTAATTTGAACACATACATGTACATGTACAAATCACAGATATTTACCACTGCCTATTTGAAAAGTTTCATTTAACGCGAAAATCTTATCAATGGACAAGTCATTGACGTTGCGTGGCGGTAAGCGCGCTGTTGCAAGAGAGAAAACTGCGTAGGTGCCGCCTGCCACTGACACTACTAACGCCAACAAGCGACTTCGATGCTCTTGTCCAATGATTTGATAGGCTTCAAAGATCTTGAAGAAAAAAATTCTAAATAATTTGTGTGCAACTATAAAATAATATTTTTGCTTACCGATAAGACTTTTTCGTTGTCTTTGAATTTTCGTTGCACTATTTCAATGGTATTTAAAGATATTTCTCCATCTCGCATATCATTATCTGAGGCTACACTTCCTAATAATCCTGAACTGGAAACAGCCGCTGATATCGTTGGTATACTATTTAACGACGATAACGTCGTTGACTTAGACGTCATTGCCGGATCAGTGTTCATCTTCCTTACAGTTACTAATATCCCACTCTAACTACAATTATAAATATTTCAGCGTATTTTTCTTTTGTTGCTATTTTTAGTAATTTTTACACTCTGTTTTGTTTGTATAAAAACGTCATCGATAAGATACGACGTTTGCGTCAGTATGTGGGACTTTTCTACTGCAGCGAATACCAAAGCGTTTTGGGTGTTGTTTTGCTTTCCATTATAAAATTTTCGTTTCTCACGTCACTGATATTGATTTTTGTTCTTCAAAGAATTAAACAATTTTAATGTTCATCCGCAGTACGAAACTGACTTAAATTGCACTTTGCTATGTTTTTAATTCGTTAATTAACTTATTTATATACTTAACGCGAATAAAATTGATGATTTTAGTTCGCTGCTGCTGTTCTGCTACTCCGACCGTTGAAAATTCATTGACAACTACGAAACGTCAGTTAAAGCATTGCCAACGCAAAAATGTATTTCCCAATTTGAAATTTTCAAAATTTGTTGAATATTTTTTTAGATTTTATGTAACAAACGTCTTACTCAAAGCAAAGTCGGCGTTATTTCCTATAAAGAAAACAATTTTTGGTAATAAATTATTTAGAGTTTTCGCTATTTCCTAAAGTAATAACAACACGACGCATAATTTTTTGTCCGTCAATGTGCTACAGTACTGCTTGTGTTGACAGCTTTATATTGTTTCTTCCTTTTTCCTTCTACTTCCGCAGCTATTTTGACATTTTCAGTTAGAAGCGTGAATTTAAACCGCTATAATTTTTTCAAGTGCGCGTCGTGTTTAAATTGTATTAATTTTAAAGAATTTAATCGTTCGGTGTGCTTAAAAACTCTTTGTAGTATTGTTGAATAGTAAATGGAGTATGTAGGGTTATTTGCAATCAATTAAAAGTGTATAAAAGATCAACTGGCACCATGGCAGTTGTGTCTGCATTTCTAACCTAAAAGTGGAGTGGCCTTGAGAGTGAGACTTTTTAGGCGAATGCTAAAGGATAACGAATTATAGATTTCGAACATAAGAATATTGCAATAATGTGCTATAACAAGTGAAAATACACAACAACTACAACACAATGAGTTAAATGATTGTAGCTTAACTTTTCTGGTTGTGGTCATTTACACACAATTCCGCTGGCATGTAGTTGCATTTCTGATTTGCCATTTTGTATTTCATTATTTTACTTCCTTTTCGTGCGTGTTTGACGTTTCCGTTTAAAGCGATATTTATGTAGTGCAAACAATATAATAACTTAAGTGTGAATATATGTTATATTTCTGTATTTCTTCGAAAACAAGCTAATTAATACGTGATTGGAAGTGAAGAGCAAATTTGGAATTACTTTAATAAAGTAAGTCATATATAAATGTTTACAAAATTTTTAACTTGGTTAATATATTATTATAACTGATAATTTACACATACATATTCATCCATGTATATTTTCTAATTTATATTGAAATTCATTTATAATATTAATTGTTACCAGGATTTCGAATTTTTTTAATCTAAAATTTTGGATTAAAAATATAATTTTCGATTTTAAATTCCAAAACTCAAATTAAATATTTATTAAATTAAATTAAATATATGTACATATATTAAATTAAATGTTTAATTTTTAATTCAAGATATTGGAGATTAAAAATTGAAATTTTTATTTCTTTAAACAAACAAATTTATTTTTAATTCAAATCATCTTAGTTTAAAAATTGAGAAAGTAGTATTTTTTAATTTAATAATATGTATATAAAAAACATTTTTTTTATATTAGAAACTGGAATGAAAAGGGATATAAAAGGAACAATTTATATGTGAGTTCTTAACTGAAATATTGTAATATTATTTTATTAAAAATAAGGGTTCTTCTCAAAAGTTAACTAAAATGGTCGACAACAAAATGCATAAACGTAAAAAATTTAAATTTAAAAGAATTTAACTAAAGCCCTTGTATTAAAACCTTTTATTTTATTTTTCAATCCGATGTTTGAGATCAGAAACTATTTTTAAGTAATATTTTCGGGATTACTAAATAAAAAAAAATAATTAATTGAATTTAATTCTTGGAATTTTTTGTAATGCCGAAAATTTTAATTAAAAATAGTTTTCAAATTTCTAATTGCCATTATCTGAATATAAAATAAATTTTTAAATGCAAATACCGGATTAAAAAAAATATACCAGATTTAAAATTTGTGTTCTAATATTTTGAACTCGAGCTCGCACAAAGCTATAATTTTCACTACTCTAGGGACACATTCAAACGATTAATATTTTTTCTATTATAAATTCGGATTTTAGGATAAAAAATTAAATTTTGAAATCTGATTTTGCAATTGAAATTAAAATATTTAATTTTTTATCACACCATTTTGGATTTAAAATTTAAATTTTGAATACCGATATAAAAAGGGTATTATCACTGTCACCGATTTCAGAGTAAAAAAATGGATTTTTCGTTTTTCTTGTCCATAGTGTGTATATCAGTGTATGTTTTTGGTGCTTCTGAATTGACTTTTGCCACTCATCCCTTTAGTGAACAGATATTTTTGCTCCTGTGAATGTGGACATACTAAATACGTACACATTTGTATGGTTTCCCGTTTTTTGAACGTTTTTGTGTACACACGTGTTGAATTATTTCGCGCTTCAAAGTTTCAACGGTATTTTTATTTGCTTTACAGGCTCATTTCAATTCTGGTAGCGTACATACTAATGTTTGTTGTTGTAAATGACATTGCCCAGCTGACGATTTGAATTGCAAAAGAGAAATCTCTTGCCACATTCCTGTGTGCATCGAACTTTGTATGTACATATATACATATATATGTATGTGTGTATTTCTTTGGAGAATTTTTGTGCGTACATTTTCTTCAATCACTGTCAAGGCGATTTTATTGAGACTATAGTGGTGTGTGGAAATATCAACAGTTTTCCAATAATTATTTTGAGTTCCTTTTTTGTTTTAGAGCGGGAATACTGTAAAATTGTAATAAAATTTTAGGCGTTCAAAGATAATGTCTTGTTCATCATTACTAGACCACTAAGCAAACGTTTACTTTAATTCATTACTAACAAAACTTTAAGTCGCTATTAATTTATGACTACTTTAGCAAGTCATTTATTATATATACTATCTACTAGTATTTTAAACCTATGTATGAGTATTCAGCGTTTGATCTCGCGTGTAGAAGAGCGAACTAACTTCACCACAACTTGACTTAGTTGTGACAACGTCTGCTGTTGGTTGAATAAGTGGCTTTGCGCGCCAAAGTTGATCCTTGAACCGGTGTGGCGTACGCGAGCGAGTTAATTTAAACTTAACGCCTACAACAAACCGGCAAATACACCCTTATACATACACACTACGACAGACAAAGAAAGCAAAAAGTTTACATGTGCAAACACATAGAGTTGGCTGTCTGGCAAGTGCATTCTACAGTTAAGTACTAGCATTACACCTTGCGTTTTATGCTCGGAAAGTCTGTTGACTTTTTTGTTTGTAGGGTCTGCCCCCTGTTGTCACATACCTCAGCGAAGAGAGGGTGCGTGTCATAGTTCTGTGTTTTTGTTATTATTGGTTAATTCCTCTATTTCAATTATTGTTGATATGCAATTGTCTTCGGTTGACATCTATTTTTAGAATTCTTAAGCAACATTTTTCTTTATCCGCCGCTCTTGGTCCCGTAATCTCATTTATTCGTGATGGGAACACTTTGTCATTGGAAATAAGTATGTATAAGTAAAAAAACGAGATTGGAAGTAAACGGTTAGGTTAACTTGCTAAAATTTTTGTTAATTACTGTTAAGAAAAAAATAAATTGAATATGTAAATATGAAAAGTTAATAAATGTGGAATGTGGTTTGTCAACGGAAATTCATGAAAAATGAGCTACGATACTAGATATAGTTTCTAGATTATCTAGTTACAGGAATATTACTGCAAATTTCTTGGAAAACGCCGAATGCTATAGTCAGATGAAGCGTTGTGGCAGGACATGCCACATTGACGACGGGGTTAAGCGCCAAAGTAAATAAAGCTTTTAATATACAAATGTTTTGAAATGACGTAGAAGCAACTACCATGCTACCCGTGTTCAGTTGGCCTTTGCCGAAAAAATATAAATTTTTGAGGGAAGAATTCTAAAATTGAATGTTTTCCGACGATAAAAAAATCAACTTAGATGGACCTGCGGCTGCAATAAGTATTGGCGTGATTTAAGGCATCCACGAGAAACTTGACATAAGTGAAATCATGGTGGACGAGGAAATCTTGTATTTGTTTTCGATGAAAAAGAAGTGTGGATTTTTCAGCAGGATAACGCTCCAACCCACATTTCATATGCCACTAAACAATTTGTATGCTCTAGTAATTTCAATGTGGCTTTTGAACTGTACGGCTCGATTTAATTCCGATTGAGAACCTCTGGGGAATCCTTTCTGTTAGTGTTTATTAGATGTGGACGCCAGTTTGAATCCATTTAAAAGCTAAGAGATGCTTAGACGCAGAGTACATTTTCACTAATGTGGCATGATAGTTGATTTCATTTGCAAAGAATTTTAAATAATTTTAAAAATTCCCTGCTGTTGCAGCTGCTATCGAAAATAAATAAAAAAAGATTGCACCTTCAAATTTGACCCGGATTGACAAGACAAAAAACACTTAAAAGTATTCGATTATAAATCTTTTATTGCTTTCAAAAGAGTCTCCTTTTAGACCCAATATCAGCATGCCAAGATTAATTCAATTGTCCATACGTTTCTTATAAGCCTCGGTTGGAATGGTCTTCAATGCATTCAACAGTTTTTTTCGGAGCGCCATTTGTTATAATGGGTAAAAGTTTGGGTAAAAAGGGTTCACCAATCTATGAAATTATCAATACGGTTTGCGCGTGGAAAGTAAATGGATCAGTCCGACTCAAATTTGATCTGTACCGTCTGATTATTTCTGAGTCGGACTGACTATATTCGAACATATATTTCTAAAAATAGAAAATAAGTGCACATGAAGCAAGATATATGAAAGCTCACAGCATCTAGATTCGATTCGGTAAAAATTACTCAGTTTGACTCTTTGATAATTAAAGTTTAAAAATCGTGAATAGCCTGAGGAAACTCGGATAATTATTGCAAAAAACTTCATGATAATTAGATATTGAGGGATATATCCCACAGACATATTAAATAATCGGAAAATACCCTTCTAAGATGACAAGCAGAGGACAGGAATCTCGACAGCCAAACTGAAATTATCCGTTTTAACATTAGATTAACAAGTTGCGAGAGTTTAAGAATTATGAGTGTAGAAAGAAATATCCACATAAAATTTTGCAAATTCAAGCGATCAATTTTTATTTCCCTACTCCTAACTCTTTATCAGCACATATGTACTACATGAGACTTAACGTTCAATATTAATTTCCTTATGTGTGCGTAAGCATGTTAATTTTATATTCATTGCTTTTCGCACTTTAGCAAAGTTTTACAATGTTATTAGCTCTGGTAATTATTACACCCCGCAGTGCTACGATACACCTTCCTTTTTATCGTTATACGTGTCACTTGTTGTTGCTTGCCCGTATAATTTTTATTTCACTCAAATGCATTACATTTGTTGTTGCTGTAGTGCTATTAAACTAGTTGCTGCATTTTCTGATGACAAGATAACTACAAAAGTCGGTTACGTCAACAGACAAGCAGGCGGACCGGAAGGGAAAAAGACTGACGTCAAGGCAGGGTGAAGTAGAATAGAGTGCAGTAACGTGAGGCAAATACAAAGCTGAAAAGTTAAAACGGATATGTGTTTGTATATGCTTTTCCTAGTTAACAAAGTTGCAAAGTTGTATTTGTTGTTGGTCTTTTATAATTAATACGCTTGCTACTCTGGCAGCAATTGCTGCACTTGTGCGCTTGCATATGCACACATGCCAGTGTAAGAGCTCAGTACACCCACTTTGGATATATGGCTGTGTAAACACTCTTCATATGGGTGTGTGTGAACAGTTGTTTTTTGTGCACCTTGACGCTCACAGCGTACAAGTGTTGTTCAAAGTTCGTGGGTTGAGAAAAGTGGCACACATCCGGCGGCAAAAAGCCACCAACAAACACAACAAAGCGGTTTAGTGGGGACTGACATGCACTTGGGTTCTATGTACACTATATTTATCTCTCCTTTTTTATTTTATACGCTTTGTAGTAGTGATATGAATATGATTTTGCAAAATTTTATTCCTTATAATTTTCAGTTCAGTGGTTTTTGTATGATAGTAGAGTTAAATTCAGATAACTGGCGAGAAATATCATAGCATATGCTAATAAACAAGTTATCGTAAATTCCTGTAATTTGATAATTCACAAAAGTTAAATAGTAATATGTGGAGTGTCATTTAAGGGATAAGAGGATCAAGCTTAGTACTTAAACAACCAGTAATACTAGTCATACACCATGTCAACGTTTTTTTCATATAGTCCTTTGAATTGTGAAGCTCTTCGATATCTAAGATGACTTCGAAAGGGTGATTTATTTCGACTTTTCCTACTTTTTTAAAGAAAAAAACCACACAAAGTTCATATTTAATGGGGAATATTTGATATCATTCGAAAGAACAGTCTTTGGCATTCTTTTTAATGTTGCCCGTCGCCACGTGTCAGATGTTCCATTCATTGAGTTCAATTTTTTTCGATGACTCATTCGAGCATTTGGCATTGTAACTGGCGAATGACAAGCATGATGTTTTGCTCCAAGGTCTGAATTCAAGCGGGATTGTCCTAATAGATTTTGGAAATGTGAAATTATTTGCTCACCGAAGTCTTCTCGCAGTAAATCCAATGATTGATGCGATGTGTGGGAAATGGCGCCGTTTTATTAAAACCAAATGTCACCGAGATCATGTGCTACAATTACAGGCATCAAATAGTCGGTTATCATGGCGTGAGCCATTGACGGCTACGTTCTCACCGGCATAATTTTTGAAGAAATATGAACCGATGATTCCAACGGCCTACAAACCAAACCAAACAGCTGTTTTTTCTGGATGAAATGGCAGCTCTTGAATCTCTTCAATTCGTCCCTACAATGGGGATTTTACTTATTTACATACAGATTGACTCAGAAATGGACGTCATCGCTGAGCAAAATTTGGCTCGAAAATGTCGAATCTTCTTGGAATTTTTCAACAGCCCATTTTGAAAAGCAATATGTCAGACTGAATTGCTACGAACGAGGCGGAATCGACTCTCCACGGCCTTCGTGTCCACTCTCAGCTACGGCTGCTATATTTTCTTCACTGCGTAGTGGATGTGGTCTACGAGTATTTGGTCGAATACTATCCAATAATGAATGATGGGTTTCAAGATGGGTGATGGTGTTGTGAATAGTACGCTTACTAGGTCGATTACGTTGACTATAAGCAGAGTGAAATACAATCTTTACAGAGTGTGAATTTTCGTAATAAAGTTGAACGATTTGTAAACCTTGTTCAAGCGTCTCTCCATGATGAAATGTCAAACAATACTGAACAAAAATAAAATGACAGCTTGACGCGACTCATGTGTGATCTGTTAAAAACAGCTATTGAGAAAATCTCTACTTGGATAAAGCTGGGCAGAAGTGTCCTTGGCCGACTTGTTTATGATGCAACTTTTGCTGCAATCCTCTTTGCTGAAGTTGGTGACCTTCCGCATCTTCCAATCTCCTGTCGGCACAGAAATTTGGTTTTTGAGAATCTGTAGTGCCTTTTCCGGTTGTACCGCGCGCGGTATGAACACTTTGGCCTTCGGAATAGTCGGTATATAACAACTATTTCCAAAAAGGCGCAACCACCTCCCTTACCCATATCAGTGAGGCATCGTTCTTAAATTAGCATAGTTATATCGCTTAGGTCGCCGACATAGGACATTTGGCATCCCCTGGAAAGCGTTGCAAAGCTATTTCGTAGCAGAAGGCAATGTACTCATTAGTAGATAT